>NW_020220758.1:0-61025 GCF_003070985.1 Temnothorax curvispinosus | reverse complement strand
TTCCTACATGTGTCGCATTATCTATCAACTGTATATGACGCAAAACTGTTTAAACAAATGGTCAGGTGGCCAATCTTGTGTAAGAAAGACGAAGCAACATATCGCGTCGAGATGAAAAACTTCCTGTGCCTGTTATCACAAGACAATCCTGATCTTAATTTCCCGACGATACTAATGTCCCATTTGATCCAGTCGGCAGGAACCAAGTTTCAAACTATTATGTGGAAGCTATCGCAACTCGCTCTCAAGACCTATATCAAAAGAGATCGTACGTAATGTGCCAAATGTAGGAAGAAAAGTTGTATTGTATTTTCGTGCCAATCTGTGTTATTTATCCAAGTTGGTTTCTTCAGTTCAAGGAGAATTGTTGAACGCCCCATGTATAAGCCCAGTGCAAGATTTAGCGATAAAGTACTTCAATAATATAATTGTGGAAAAATGCAAAGTTGTAACGGAGACTCGCAAGGAGACGGAGAAGATATTGGATGCTGCAAATAATTTTCTGAAGTAAATCACTATTTTTGTTGTCTGTGAACGGCGATATATATTAATTTACATATAATTACATTTATATATTTTAGTGACGAGATTGAAAGATTAAATACATATAAATCAGAGATTTTCGATAGAAGAGAGAATATAAGAAGGATGGTCCCTGATCTGCCAGCTCATCCGTTAGTTCAAAAGCAACTGATGAACGTCGAAGATTCCAATATCACAAACTGTTAGTACACAATAAATATTCTTCTCGTAAATTTATTCATTGCTAACTTTCACGATATTCCTTCTCGCGTTTGCAGTATGGAAAAGAAGCATTTTGAAGAAAGTCCAATATATACTTAAAAAGAACCAGGAATTCAAAGAAGTAGAGAAATCCTTTGATCGTTTGTGCAAACTTGTACTAAGAATAAACTCGAATTCTAGGACGCTCGACGCAAATGAATTTCCCGAAATTTTCTGTGATAATTGTTTATTATATACGCAATCTGAGGCGCAGTCTAAGGTAATTGAATAAAAATTTCGTACGCGGTTCTTGCGATCAATTATTTTTATTTTTATTTTTTTTTTTCAATTTAAGCATTTAATCCACAACTTACATGCGAATGGCTCCATTGTGTTCAACACTTTGTTGTCGTTGCTGTATTTGATAGTCACGGAAATCCGTCACGAAAGCATCGCCGACCTCTCCGATCTATCGCAGTGTCTACCGTCCATTCAGAGTGCTTGCAAAAAGATGAAATCTCTGCGAACGCTATTCAGCGCACTGAACACGAGAATCGGCGGTATATGCAGGAATGAGCAATGTGCGGTGTCTCGAGAAATTAAAAATGTTTACATCGACTTCGACGCGAGCAATGTACCATGTGTAAACCGCTATATCTTATTGCAATCTCCGAAGATTAGTTTCAACCTCGATCAGAGCACGGACGATAAACTTTTTTACGAGAGATTGTGTTCATCTCCGGTGGAAGGTATTGCTCGTTAAAATCGCGTCATTACGAAATTAAAACCGAACGTCACGAGAGTGTGTTAATTTTTTCAGGCAAACACCAACATTTGTTTAGGAGGTACAAGCATAAGTATCGTCCGTTGCGCGAGCTACCTGCACCCCTGTTGGACTTTAGTAGTTCTTGGAACAATATGAGCGGATGGCTGTCTCCCCGCGCACACTCCGTCAAGTGTGAGCAAATCTTGGTCAATGGAAAACCGCTTTCGCCCTTGTACTCTCGATTGCTGCAGCATTCCAAAGGTTTACCGCGCTTTTCAATATTCCGATACGCTTAAAATTCTCTTATCAGTTGAATGAAAACGTTGAAGATAAAAATTAGCGTGTGCGCTTTCAGGACACGCGTCGCGTAGCCCGGGCACGAATTACGAGGGATTGAACCTAACACCGAGGAAACGTCCCTCAAGAACGGGGCATCTCACAACGTACGGCAGAATAAGAAATCTTTTTTAATCCCTTTTTTAATCGTGAAACCGTTCTCGTTACACACATCCTCAAATACGAAGAATTAACGAGATGCGCAACTGATTCGACAAGAATTCATGATATTGATATTAGAAGAAAAATTGATAATAATGCATTTTTTTAAGTTTTGACAAAATTAATTGCTCAAACTTACTGTTAATAGCGTTGATCTATATATTTAAGGCATATGATATTTATTTCATTTTCTATCTTATTGTTTGCCTGGTACTCTACATTTAATAACGGCTAAAGGACAATGTTAGGCATAGATCGATATAACATATTTATAAAGGTACATATTATATATCTGTCATGGTCCAATGATTTTTTAATACATAAGGATCCTGTTGGCCTGTACATTTTCCTGCATTTTTCGGATTATTTTAATATTAAATAAGGTAAATGAGATAAATTGAGTAATATATCGTCATAAATCTTGTTTTAAAAAGATGTAGAGAAAACGGCCTATTTTCAATATTGTTCTTTAATGAGTAAAACGAGCACTTCGTAAATGCTCTCTAAACTTGTGTATTTTTCTTTTTAGATGTCTAAATATTTGTGTGTTGTGACCGCTAGTCAAAAAGACGATTTGCATATTTGTCAGCTGAGCATATAGTTTTTATTTTTATATCTTATAATATAACTTTGTGTACATTTAATTTTTCGCACGCGTTGAACACGTGTGAACACGTGTTGCCTCCCCCCTTTCGCTCCCCATTACACTTTTTTTTTACTCCCTTTTGGAGTGCACTCCTCAAACGGTTATAACAAACTTCGGAGTCATTACAAATCGTTATATAAGCAAGTATTTAGACACGATGATTCGGTTATTATTTACAGAAAAAGCAAGAATAAACTGAATAAATGCGAGGCTGATTGGCTATCGCACGTGCCAGAACCATAACCTTCCCAATATCTCGCGAGCGAGCTCCGAATTCACTGTAGTGGTGAAAATCGCATGTTTTCTAAACATCGAATGAACATCGCCATAATAACTGCATGCTACATCTTTTCGCATATATATTTTTAAAATGACAAGATATCTATATATATGCGTTCTTCTGTATTATCGGAACGAGAAATTATTGTCGATAATCCGTATAAGTTGCCACTTAATAAATTCGAGCTCTGTGCGTAGACTTCTGTATAATATAATTAATTTAATTGAACACTTGGACTAATTAAATTATTGCACGTTGCAGAAAAAAAATGTACTGCCTTTTAATAGCTACTGTGTTTTCAAATTATAGAAAGAGACATAATAAATTAAAAACATTATTTCTCGACAATAGCAACTCACGTGAAGATGATGTTTTTATAAATAAAAAATATTAAACATGGAAAATTTTCTATTGTAGGGTTGGGAACTCAGGGGAGAAAACTTGCACGGAATATTATGCGGAAATTTTGCTGACAAAATGTGCTGTTGCTTGCTCGCAACACTTGTACTATACAAATTTCTATACTAAGCACTTCAGATTCGACGACATCTTTTTAGGTTTAGTAACTAACAATAAGAAAGCTGATATAGTACCGTTTCATTGCGAAGAGTTTTATTTTTATAAGAAAGCAAAATATAATTACAAGTATATATAAACATTAAATCATTTTTTCAGATTTTATTATTGTCTAGGGTGTCCACCTCTTTTTTTTTGAATCTATAAGACAAATAAAATAAAAATAAGAAAAATAATAATAAGGCAAATAAAAGAAAAATAATAATAAGACAAATCTACAATAAGACAACCTTCAAAAAAACCGCCTCGGTGCGCGCTTTTAAATCGTTATGCGCGCTTATGATCGCTTCAAGTTCCGATCTCTTCTGCTTCAACTCTTCTAAACCTAGGAAAACAATTAAGGTTCTTTTTCAGTATAGGTACAGCGACAAATTCTTGTTTCGCACGCGTATGGTGTCTTTAACGCCACGGGATTATGTCAAAACAAGCGTATATTGTACTTGTATTTTGTTTTAAATCTCCAAAATCTGACTAATCAAAAAACTCAAACTAATCTCTCTGTTACGTCATACCAACTCCGCTTTTATCTTCCTCGTAAACTTATGAAACAAATAATTTAAAAAAACGGGACTTACATTGTGCTAGCTCCTGCCAAAACGTGGCCAGATGAGTAACTTGTTGTGCCATGTTATTCTTTTGACAACGGCGACTCGATTCTATCTGCCGCCCGTCCGTGCCTTCCTTTAGAACGCGCGAAGGCTATCCCCTACTCCATCTAACCTTCCGGGCTTTCCGTTTATTTATTTTCGTGTTAACGCAATCTAACCGACTCATGCCTATCTCTATTTGAAAGTCGTATACTTATATCTATTCGAAAATCTTACAAAAGAGAAAGAGAGGTCGATGTTTATCAACACGTTATCCGGAACTCTTTAATTCGGGCGAACGGACTGTCGGACTTCGGTTTTGGCGCGCGATTTCCCGCAAGCGACTCAGGTAGCATCTAATGTCTAAAAGACATCATAAAGACATCTTTAAGATTTCTGGCATCTTAAAGACATCTTTAAGATTTCTGGCATCTTAAAGACATCTTTATGATGTCTTTTAGACATTAATGCTACCTGGGGACGTCTCGCGCATACGTATCGGGCGCCATAGAAGTACAAAAAGATTTGTCTTTTTCTCGCGTTACGATCTATACGCATAAAAATTAATCCAGAAAAAATAGAAAATTAAAATCAAGAGACATTCTTATACACATCTAAATGTAAAAATCTTTAAATATTTTTAATAGACGTATATATATAATATATTATAAATAATTTGACTTTTTAAGTTATACTTGAATAAATTCAAATAATGCAGAAGCATACATTTAAATGTAAAAATCGTAGTAATTAAATGTGTGGTAAAATGTAAATTATTTTCTATACTACGGAGTGTAGAAAGTAATGTACAATTATTTCTCTACTTTGATCTAACTTACTATATATGTATATATAAAGGCTGTATTACACTACGGGTTGCGGGTACCTAGCCGACAGAAATAATTAAATTTGATTTTTAATTTTTCTAATTATAAGCGTATACACATTTCAGGATCTGCGTAATGCAATCTGACGACAGATAGGTAGCAAAAACCGAGTAGAATCTGTTGTTTCCAAGTTATATTTAATAGGTAAAAGGAATAACATTAAAATACTTTTTATTTGAAATATAGGAGACTATACAAAATATATACGAGACAATTAATAATATTTGTGACGATTGTGGCGCAGAGAGATTTAAGTTATAGTGAACCGAAAATCCGAGTTCAAATTCTAAAAATTAATCGGAATATAAAAGCGAAACGCGATGAGATAGGACAATTGAAATTTTATTGATCCTTTCGAGCTTTGAATCTCCTCGGCGAGTGCATTATCGCGATTATTCGATGTATGATGTATGATCGAGCCAAAGAGCTCGTGCGGCGACAAAATTGATCGGGATCAATCACGGCGATGCCGCGACGCGACGTAGCGAATGCGGTAACCGCAGCGGATCATATGAGAAAAAGATGGAGAAAGAAGGAGAAAAGAGAGAGAGAGAGAAAAAAGAGACATGCATACGTAGCGCACAAACATGGCGGTAATCCTATCAGCTGATAGTGTCCGCCGCTAGAATGACGGGCCGCATTTTGGTTAATCGGGTTAGATCGCAATAGGTCGTCCCCTCTCCCTCCCGCGCCGCGCTGTCATCATCCTCGACGCCTCGACGTCGACGGCGGGCTGCGCGTGCTGGCCTACCTACGCTACGTTACGTATGTGACAATACGTGTGTGCGATCCGATCCGAACCGAATGACGCATCGACGACGATGCTAATGCATTCCCCGCATGCTGGCACGGTGTACACGTATAATCGCAGCAACCGGAGGAAAACGAGAACGAGCGCGCGTCGCTGACAGGCGGAAGGCAGCACGCGGGAATGTCGTAAGAGTGATAATAATCGTCCGCTCGTTGGCTCGTCGGTTAACGAAACCCGACCCGAGTTCGAGCTCGGGGTGGATAATAATCGGAGAGCGAGCGGAGTCCGCGTTGATCCTCGCGGAGCGGGATCGTCGTCATCGAGAGCGAGCGGTCTGTGATGAGCGACTCCGAACAACAGCAGCTGCACGTGCCTTACCGAGAGTACCATAGCCAGAACAATACCAGCCACCTGCCACCTGCCACCGCCGCCGTCGCCGCCGCCGCTGCCGCTGCCGCTCTGGTGGACACCGATGCGCTGGTGGACCTGTCCATCGCGCCCGTCAGCAGCAGCAGCAGTAGCAGCCACCATCAGCGTCTGTCATTGCAGAACGATCAGCCGCCGTCGCCGGCTGACCTGCTCCCCGACGTCGAGTTCATTCCCGGCTTGAGCAACGACCAAACCCTAGCCATAGATTCCTCCGGAATCGACCGGGAGAGCCAGCCTCTCCTCGGTCGCTTGGAGCTCGACGTCACGTTCAATAGGTTTCCAGGTTCGTTTCCAGCTGTGGGACAGAGGACAGCGATGTCCCCTGGCCTCCCGTGTATATCTGTTGGTGATTCATGACATCTAGTGACCTTCGAAGAATCATCATTTTTCATATTTGTTATCACGCGTAGGAAATTACATTTCACGTATATATGTTTATATATTTGTAGATGATCCACAGTTCTCGGAACTGGTGTGGCAGGCTGAATGCGCGATAGACAATGGGGTTTACCCAGAGAGGATATACCAGGGTTCCAGTGGAAGTTACTTTGTAAAAAATCCAGCGGGGGTAAGATGTAGCTTCTAACCTGCTCGCGAAAGTAAGAAGTTTAGGCACTTCTATTGTCACTTCTGATCCAACGAATGATACAACGAACGTGCAAATTAACGATGATTCCGTACTGTCTTGTCAGAAAATCATAGGTGTGTTCAAGCCAAAAGACGAGGAACCTTATGGCAGGTTGAATCCAAAATGGACAAAGTGGATGCACAAGCTCTGCTGTCCGTGCTGCTTCGGCAGGAGTTGCTTGATTCCGAATCAAGGATACCTGAGCGAGGCTGGCGCCAGCCTGGTCGATCGCAAGCTGGGTCTCGGCATCGTGCCGAACACTAGAGTGGTGAAACTCGTCAGCGAGGTGTTCAATTATCCTCCTTTGGATCGTCAGAAGGCACGCATGAAGCAAGCCATCATGGAGCAGTTCCCTACGGTGGGATCGCATTTCAATCGTATCGGTCTACCGCCGAAGGTCGGTTCCTTCCAAGTCTTCGTGGATGGTTACAAGGACGCCGATTACTGGCTGAGGCGATGGGAGAGCGAGTCCATGCCGGCGCATTTGAGTCGAGATTTCCAACTCCATTTCGAACGTTTGGTCATCCTAGATTATATCATCAGAAATACAGACAGGGGTAAATGATAAAACCGTTTCTATTTATAATAGCGTTAGCTGGATAGTTTCTTTCCTCACAACGAATATCCCGCTTGCAGGTAACGACAATTGGCTGATTAAATACGATACTGGCGTTAGCAAGAACGGATCTGAACAGGGTGAAGTGAAGATCGCGGCGATCGACAACGGCCTGGCCTTTCCCTTTAAGCATCCAGATTCTTGGAGGGCTTATCCTTACCACTGGGCATGGTTAACTCAAGCAAAACAGCCGTTCAGCGAAGTCACGAGAGAGCTAGTCTTGCCGCAACTCTCGGACCAGAATTTCGTACAGGATCTCTGCGATGATCTGTATCAACTATTTAAAGTATGCTGCATGTATTATTTGACGTGAATGAGCGTATCGCGTTTCGCTCGTCACACGAGCAACAATAATCTCACACATAATTTGCTCGTCTGTTTCCGCAGCAAGATAAGGGCTTTGACCGACATCACTTCGATAGGCAAATGAGCGTGATGCGCGGCCAAATTTTGAATCTACAACAGGCTCTGAAAGACGCTAAAAGCCCCGTGCAATTGGTACAAATGCCGGCTGTAATCGTGGAAAAGTATATATACATATATTTGTTTACTTTTATTTTTAGATATATAATAATTAATGTTACAAAGTTTCACACATTTTATTCTAGAGCCAAAGGAAACGGCGCTCCCCGGTTGTTTTCATTCTCTGACACGTTTACCCAGCGCTTCCAGAACAAGAGTCCATTCTTCTCCTGGTGTTGAAAACGAAAATCAGAGTGACTTGAATCGGAGTGCTCGTGAATAAGTGTGTCAGTGGTATCAGTGTCAGTCACATTGTCCTCTCCGCCGCGAAAAATGTTATTACTTATTTTTCTAAGTTTATCCTACATTTCTACCTCTCTTTCTTAAGTTTTATTTCTATAGTGAGGCTGCAAATTGATCAGGAAAACGCGGTTATCCTTTTTAGACTGTCTTGTATTTATAATCTCTTTTCCATCAGTTTAATTGGGATATAAGATATTCGTACAACTATATTGTATACAGTAAAATATAATATATATATATATATATAATGTTAAAACACATTTTCTTTTAATGCGCATAATGTGCGAAGTGTAAAAAAAGGGCGTATGTGATTTAGATTATAATATATAATTTATGAACATAAAAAAGAGATACAGGCCAGGTTGTACGAAATGTCTCTCGCGTGTCTTCCACACGTACACATACACACATGCATATATACACACATTGTAGTTTGTGCCAATCGGTACCGTGAAAGGAGTGCATAAATCAATACCTAGAGAACGACTAATGTCATGCTACAACTTGAAAGTTGAAAGTTAAAAATATCTTGAATGTATGATATTTTCTTTCTTCTATTCTCGCGCGTTGAGAAGGTGGCATTAGTTATTCTAGTAAGGTGTTGATGCTGGTCGCTAGATACTTAAATGTATAATTCTTTGGAATGTATAAATTCTTTGGAAATTAAACTGTGATCCTTGTGGTACGCATGTAACGTCACGTCGCATATGTACTGAAAACAGGAATTTTACATGGTTATACATTAAGTACAAATTGCTACTGGAATACATAAACGAAATAGAGTTTCTAGCGCAATTTTTATGAAATTGTATTTTTGCCTTTTTTCTCTTTTGTAATACACGCCGTATCGTGAGAGAAATAGAATCATGTGCGAATCAATCCTATGCGAGTTCAAAACTGATATCACAACGACATATCTTACGACAAGAATAACACGAAGTTAGTTCTGGATCATGTGTCAGGCGTATTTTAATCAGGTTTTTAAAATGTTATGAAACTTTGACTCCAAGATATTATTTTGAACGTTTTGATATTTATTACGACACTGTTTACGCAGAACAATATTAATGCAATTGTGCGTTGTACATATATACAATATACGATAAGAAAAGGGATCTGAAAGGGAAAAGCTGCAATATGGAGGTTGTTGAAGCTTGTTCAAAGAGGAAAGCCTCATCATGTACCAAAACGATGGCATGTCCATGCAAGACAAAAGTAATTGTCATCTCGTCAATATCTTACGAATCTTTAATCAATTATTTTTAATTCTCTTATCATACTACTGAAAAACTACCTACCTTTATGATTAATATTCCGTACGCAACGTTGAACTTTTTGTTATAATAATTTGGTTGATTACAAGTTATAATTATTAATGTATTCATAATAATTTATAATTGTTAATATCCGATTGTAATTATCATGATTGTATATTATATTCTGGTATAATATACAACATATTATTATTGGCAATTATTAATATTTATGTAAATTGAATATTTATGTTACTAACCACAGTACAAAAGATACGTGCAGCCTGCACGTGCAAAATCTTTTGCACCAGAGCGATTATACAAGGTACCGTCGAAGCAATTCGAAGACAGGACGACGTATCACTCGTCTTATCTAAATGTGGATCGCGCAACGGCGCGTTGTGCGCGACTACAACCAATTCGACCCGTTCAAAGCTTTGAAAAAAGTACTGGCAAGTTTTTCGACGAGACAACAAACAAACTATCCTACAGACCCGTATGGCAGATCGTTAAAGCGGAGCCTATCGTACCGAAACGTAGGTAAGACAAAGTATCTGTGGTAGCATCATTATTCATCATTGTAAAACGAGGACTTTATCTATTGTAATACGAACAGGATCTCCACGTTGAATGAAGATATTTAAATTATGCTGTGTATATATATAAATATATTATCTAAGAACTCTCAGCGGTTTTGTCTGCAATTATACGTCGAAATTCTTGAGTTGCGAGAAATGACGATTTAGGAACATAAAATCCTGGATCAAAGAAAGATTCACACATATGTTTCTTTATTGTCTTTCAGTTTAACAGAGCAAGTTTGAGATATCTTAAGAGAAGAGACTTTTTTGTATTTCTTTTACTTTGTTATACTAAAAACAACGAGACAGAGGAGAAAGAGAGATTAATTTGGAAGATTGTCAATAGACGTGCTAATAAAGTTTGGAGTACGTTAATATAATAATTTTGTTAGACCGCTGACAAGCACAGGCATGATGGAAACTGTGACGACGGTCCGCCACGATTACGTGGCGAAACGCGTGGAGAGGCCAGAGATGATTATACCCTGTGGAAATATTCGCACAAGTTCAGCTCCGTTGGACGACAGAACGATGGCAAGACTGTCCTACGTTTCTCCAGGGCCTATTGAACCTGTAATCAGTTTCAAACCGATATTAAAGTACCGTCCGTCGAGCCAGCCGCTTACCAAAGAGACAACGCAAAAACTGAGCTATCAGCCCTTCGTCGTCGTTAAAAAAGAATTTCATCCTTGGACGCAGAAACCAACGTACAAGTACGCGTGAACTCGAGTGTTACATCCTGACAATAACAAAATTATTAACAATAAAAAACGTAATAAATCCAAATGATAGAGATATATATTCTACAATTATTTTCTATAACATAAAAAACATATATAAATCTGAATATTACATATAGAATCATCTTACTTATTAATAATAATAATAATAGATATTATATTGTTTCAATTAGAAAAATTTAAATATAAAATAAAATTCTTCTGTCTCTTTGCTTGTTACGTGACAATATAACAATTATAGAAATATTTTCTGCATGCTTTTATTTTCTGTAACATAAAAGATGATATTAATTCGAATGTTTGAAGGCCACCGGACATCGCGATGTGCGGCAAGACAACTTATTCCGAGAGCTATATGGAGAACGATGCAGTTTCCGTGGCGAAGCCCTTCTTACCCGTCGCGACGTATGTATTTCCTTACGGCGCGGAATTTGCAGATAAAACCATCTACAAGGAGAGCTATCTACCTGGTAAAGCGGAGCGCGTGGTGCCGTCTGTTCCCTGCGGGAATATTTCTATCCCCGACGCAAGAATGTCCGCCGATACGACTAACAAGGTGCGACTTCGTAATTATTCCCGAGTCGCACGATAAAAAAACCGATAGTTCCTGTCGCGATTTATAACTCTCATAATTCTCATTACGCGAGTTACCTTGCAGCTGAGTTATCAACGAGTCTGGACCGAGAAGCGAAAATTATTTGTGCCGCGCGCTAGGACCATGTTGGCGACCGCTAAAATGCAATCGGAAACAACGACCCGTTGCGAATACGTAGCAAAAACGACGTTGCGTCCGGACCTTATCGTCCCCTCTGATAATATCCGCACACTCGACGTACCGTTGGAGGGAGACACAACTACCGGATTATCTTACGTAAAACCTGACGTGATAAAACCTGTTCGCAGCTACAAGCCCGTTATGCAATATTACAGGTGAGGAGAAACGAGAAACGTACATGTCCATCCAATTCAAACAGTTCAAAGGACGTCTGTGATGCAGCTAGAACTCTCAGGAGGAAACTCTTTCCTCCGAGGACGCCTTGAAAAGATTTACTTGACTTTGTAATCAATTTCTTTATTGTTTTGACTTTGCTTTAATTTAGTTATGTATCATATATGTTTGCGCAACATCTAATTAGCGCCGACTATTACTGTCTTATTGATTTATTCCGTCTTTTAAATCTCTTCGTGAAGTGTGTTCGACCGTGTTTCGAATTGTAAATTAGTAATCGATCTTGCTATGTGATCTCTGTCCAGGCCGGAAACTAAGATCGACTGCGAGACGATAAATAAATTATCATACCAAACGTGGGCGCCGAAACCTAAAGAAGAACTCCCATGGGCTCAAAGGACCAAATATCAAGCTCCAGAATATCCGATGGCCTGCGACACGGTTTATCACATGAGTTATCCCATGCCAGGTCATTATGTCGAGGACGATTCGTGCGCGGAGTGTCCTTGCCCAATTGAGAAACAGGATAACGTTTCGTCTGCTCCGACAGTAGCGTCTTAAATGTTTTTGGATTGAATAGCGTCCGCTGTATGCTGAAGATAAATTGCAATCTACTTTTGTTATTTTAAACCCGCAGTAGCCAACGTTCCCTATTTTTGGGACAAAAAACCTTATTATGAATAAAATTATTTTAGAGTAAAAAAAAACAAACAATCGTTCTTTAAATTTTGTAATATTTATTTCCAGTATACTTTCCTCTTTCCTTTTGAGGAAGCTAATAATATATTGCTAAAAAGCTATGCCAGTAAATAGAAATGATTGCGCTAACTATAATTATTTATTAATTAATTCTTCGTACTGCAATCATGGCATCTAAATCTAAATTAACAACATAGATAACATCAAAAACATCGAATTTACATTTTGCTCCTCGAGATTTCGGATATGGAGATGTACATCGAGCAAATCGTGTGAATTCTATTCTAAATATAGCTACAGCAATAAACAGCCGGGTTACTGGATAGCTTTATGGGTAGCCGCCTACCAAGGGAAAGACCCAAGTTTAATTTCTCTGCCTTGCCATTCTACTTATGATATAACAGATTTTGGATGGAAAAATATTATTTCATTGTATATAATAGAAACAAGTGTCCAAAACTTAAACAAATCACATGTTATACATTACAAAGCCGCGGTACTTTACCCCAATAGGGACGAATATCCATTAAAGTAGAAAGAAAAAAAAGAAACAACCATTATATTTGCTCTACAATTTACTTTATTCCGCGTTTAAACATACGTGTCACGTTATATCGTAAAACATACAGGGGAGGGAATAGGGCACCGTAGTAATTATCTATAATAACTTGAAGTTATTATAGCTACTTAGTTTAAGTTAAAAAATAAGGAGATATGTAAATTCTATGAAAATTAGTCTCCTTACTTTTTCCCTTCTCTCTCTGTTTTATATTTCTAAAAATATTCCTTAATTCTAAAAATAATTCTAAAAGTTTGTGTTAGATTTCAATCTAAATCGCCGCAAGTACATAGGTACACCCTAAATTATTTTTCAAAGACAACTTAACTCTCGGCAAAATATTACATAGGTCCAAGAAATTTGAGATATCACTGAAATAAAAAAACTTTCTTAAAAATTAGTTAAAATGATATAATCTTAAATCGACGAGATCTTTACAGAACTTGCCGAAATATTGCAGAATACAAAATTTAAAAATGCGCAAGGCACTTACTTCAGGTTACATCACACAATGCACTTTTAAATCTACATAACACGCGCTATCGTTCCCTTTAACATTACTTTTCTGTGTAACTGAACCAAATGCGACGAAACCAAAAATTTAATCGATTCCCTGTTTTTCCTTGGCTACTATCCAAATGCTCTATTTCCAAAATTCAAAATGCATGTAAATGGCAATTTGACTAGGTGATCGTGGAAATGATGGTCTATGCATTGTTGAAGCATAAGCGTACGCTCTAAAAATCTCTCTTCAATGAGTCTCTATCGTTATCTAATAATCCTAAACATTTTAATTAGGCAAGCAATATTGCAAGGAATTTGTTTTTCTCTTTATAATCATTTAAAGATGTAAAACCAATTTGTAACCATGGTATCATAACTACACAAATTATTATAAAAAAAAGAGAAAGAAAAATATAATATGATTTACAGTATTTCGTTAAAATGTTCTCTATAAAACGATCTAAATGTTTAACAAAAATAATTGTTATATCAATCTCTATATGTAATACTATATATATATGTAATATAGATAGATATTATATGTATATCTGCTTAGTAGAGCTTATAATCTGCTATTCACAAGCGACATACAGTTCTATTTATAATTACTCTCTTAGCACTTCATATGTTATAGACAATAATATATATAAATCTTTGTACTAAGTCTCTTTTACATTTTGTGTAAGAACTTAAATTACATTCATGAACGTTACAAAAAATGATACATACGAAGAGCTTAAGGAGAGGATAAAATTAATGAAATCGTTAACGGAAACGAATATGAAAAAACAATTTTTGGTTATCTCACTAGAAGAATTAATAAATTTGGAATATATAGAAACACTGAATCTAAGAATAGCTTGTTCCTTTTCATTAAAAAAATTAGATATATTAATGAAAAAGATCACAATTTTAGTTGCAACGTCAATTCATTAAACAGATACGAATGTCTTCGAATCTATTTAATAGTGAGTTGCTTAACGTATCAACATGATTTACGCAAGAGCCCTTGAATGTATTCAAGGGCTCAGTCAGTGCAACTTGAGTATAAGAGAACAAGATCAACAGAGATATATTACATATATATCATATTAGGTAAAAGTGATAACAATCTTTCTATAATCTTCTAAAGATATATAAGAAAGCCAATTTTTTCGTAGCTAGAAAACACTGGCTATGAATCGTTGTTATAAAAGAAGAGAAGAGAGAAAAAGAAATATAATTGCATTATTTTAGGATACGTTAATATCCCTCCCCTGTTAACAATTCGCGATACATTGCATTCGATTGCCTCCGGCGCGCTTCAGGCGTGACTGACAAATAGAGATCGAAGAAAGGTCGGGATTAGGCCTGCAACGGCGATCATTACGGATGTGCCGTCGTATCTCAAGGACGACGGTGCGTCTCGTATAGGCATACCTCCTATTGCAGCTTGGTAGATTGGTTGTACTGCATGAAGTCGAAGCCGAAGTTGTTCAAGTGATCCAAGTTGAGATTTTCGTCGATCGATGACAACTCGTTGTTACTCATCATCTCCATGTAGTCCATGTCCGAACCTGGCTGCCCAACGCCTGACTGGCCGAGACCCGGAGCGTAGCTACCACAGATCAAAACACAACCCCAATCACTGGCAATCCTCGATAATCATTATCGTAGGTTTAAATCTCGCCCTCTCTTCCCTCCGTATCTTTCCTTTCTCTCTAGCTTTTTTTTTTAAATCTGGGAATGTATCGTTCACTACTTTTTTGAAGGTGACCGATTATAGCCGGGATAGCCGGTACAACACGGCGAAGGGAGTACGAATGACAACCACAAGAGCCCCACCCAAAACTAGGCTTGCACGTCGGTCACTTGTCATCTCCGAGAAAAGCAAAATGGGAATCGTAAAATTCGTAAATGATTCTTTTCCCGTCGTTTTACCTCTCAACTCGTGCGGCGCACGAGAGCAACGAAACGGCAATATCGTTCCAATGAATCCGCGAGCAATAACGTTGCTCAATTGCCAGCTGCGAGTGATTGGAGCTGCATTTTGCAGAATAGTATTGAACATTCTGTTGTGGTTGTACCGGCTTGCTCCAGGCCTTTGCCTCTTTTACTTTTACAGACACAGTTATCTTATACGAGTAACATATCTGCGCACGTGGCACTGTTCTGCTAAACGTGGCATTTTTTCTTAACACGCGAATGTTTACGCTACATGTATGCAACATTACAAGCTACAGTATGCAAAAGTTATATAATAGTATAAAAGCTACATTAAAGCCATGAATAAGCCGTTGCATTAGAAAAATGAATCATAGAAAAATACTTGGCAGTCGAAAAATTAATTTTATCCTAATTTCTAATCAATATTTCACAATGGTCCACAATTGAGATATGATTATATATGAATATCTACTTAATCGAAATAGAGCCGTTTCAACGATAAAAACGAAATATGTTGAAATAAAGTATATGTGTTTGTTAAATTTATTATTATAATAAATTTTAAATTCTTTTGGGTTATAAAAATTTGCGTGTGGTTATACAATATGTGTTGTGTTTTGTATGTGTGTATATGTATGTGCGCGTTCGCGCTCGCGCGTGTGTGTGTGTGTCAAAAAATAAACAATACTAAAAATTAGAGTAGAAAACAGAGATCGCATTTTTAATACCAATTATACAATTTAACGCATAAGCTAAACATATAAATTTAATGATATACAAAATTGCAATTGTGCGTGAAGGCACTTTATATTATAGTAATTCATTTAGAGAATCTCCTCAAAATACTAATATTGCATTATTCATAAGTTTTTACACAGTAGCAATGCCTTTTAATACTAGATTTATAAATAGCTGATTAATCACAGGCTTTATTCATGCTATAGGTAATGAGTTGCATTGCTGTCAATTGCCTTTGTTTCATTCTTCAAATGAACATTACTTCAACATTTTTGTTAATTAATGAACAATATGTTTAGTATACAGTAAAGTATACAGGATGTTGAAAAACAATGTAGACAAACTCGCTGAGGGAGATCCAGGGAAATAAAATAAACAACTTTTTCCTCTGTATCCCTCCCTCACCAAGTTTGTCTATACATAGTTTTTCAGGACTCTGTATACATATGTATATATACATACATATATATATCTTTATAGATAGATAAAAATTATATATAAAGAAATCTGTATCAGAGATACATGCATATACGTATACATGTATATATGTATATATGTATACAATATATAAATAAATTATTTTTTAGTTATATATTAAGAATATTATTCGTTATATATATTTTTAAAATTTCAATCTGTTTTGACAAAAACTTGTATTAAAATTGGAAAACGCATTTGTCGTAACAAATACAAATTCCCGTTGTAACTATAACAAAAATAGATGTATAGCGTTTAAAATACTGACTGTAATTGCTTATTTGAATACTTTAGCAGACCATATGGGTATTCATAGTATTATCGGTAAAGCTGAAAAATGATACGTTTGTAATATAATTCTTTTTATAATTGTGGAGCTGAATTATATTAAGATTTAAATATGACTATATAATATGAACATTCTTGTTTGTTTATATGTGTATTGAAGAATATTTGAGCAAATGATTAAAGCACAATTGGGACGTTATCGTATGAATAAAGTCTCATGTACTTATAGTATAAATAAAGCCTTATTATTGGACAAAAATACTGGGGTACACACAATAAATATACATGGGAGAAAATGCAATGTAAGAGTTAATCAAAAACCGTTAAAAAAAAAAAAGAATACGTTGAGTAATTTAATAAATGATGATTTAACGTGATTGTTACTTTGTGGCGTCACTAGTCATACATTTACACATATATTTTGAATTTTACAGCAGATAATGATTATTTATCTGCATTCACGTCACAGTTGTTTTGTTCAGACAACCATATACTCGGAATAACCCAATATCGTCCAACACATAGTATCAGTCATTACAAAATTCGTTGAATAATGCGTGCCTTATCGTACATTACGGTCTAAACTCTTCATTTTTCCCCCTCGCTCATCTGGCTTAAATCTATCTCGCTCATTTAGCTTATTAAACAATACATTATTTTGTAAAAACTTTTACAAAAAGTACGATCGCGCAGTTATCATTACATTTTTCTATAGAAATCCTTGTCAAAAGACTTATATTATAAAAAAAAATGAAAAAAATACTGACCGTCTTTGCAAAAAAAAAATAGAAAATCTAGATGTATGTAAAATGTGAGTTAAGTGCAAGGAATGTGTAATACTTGTTTTCATTTGCAATAAGCTCACATAAATTATTGTCTTCGATTTTCATTTTTTTCAAGCCGGAGGGATGTAATATGGTACTTTGGTATTGTGTTTCATTTTCATTCACAATCTGAGATAGCAAATGACGAGAAATAAAATCTTCTGTGCCATCAACAAAAACGGTTTCAATATCTGTTAAAAGTCATAATCAATTATATGCTTGCAGTAGTAATCAAAAAATTTAGAACTTTCATTTTAAAATTATTCATAAAATACGATAGCACAATTAATTATATACTTGTAGTGATAAAAATTTAAAACTTTTACTTTAAGATTATCATTTATAAAATACGGTAGCATAACTAATTATATGCTACCGTAGTAACAATCGAAAAACTTTGAATTATCTTAAGATTATTAGTCATAAAATACGGGTGATATGTTTGACATCGATATACAGATGTCCGGTAAATTATGCCACAACCGATGAAAAAGTGATATCTCGTGAAGAAAGTAATGGAAAAAAAAGAAATATATGAAACAAATTTTTAAGTACAAAAAAAAATCATTTTCTTCGAAAGTTGCGCCATCAATTGAAAAAATGTTTTGCTATCGTTTACTTAATTCACTGGACATCGTGCATAATCTGAGATTCGTTTCTCTTTCAAGGATAACAAAGTACCAAATGTAAAGGCATATCGACATCTCGATATTTCATAGTTGATTTAGTAGAAATATCAGGTAAAGATTACTGATCCGATATTATATCCAAGAGACTGACCTTGATGCTACGGATGGCGTGTCCCGCGTGGATGGATCTGGTGGACTATGCGGTGGAAATACAGTCTGCGGTGTGGCAGGGTAACTTCCACCCGGACCGCTCTGGCCGTTGTTGCTTACGCCTGTTACGGATGAATGGGACGGCGTTTGACCACCGATGCTGGGCAGAGCGCCCCAGCCTGGCACATGTGTTACTAAATATGGCTTGACGTACCCGTTTGACGTTTGAGTTTGGTTATCTATAGAAATTAATTTATTATTACTATTATTAATTACTCACAAACGGTAAAATTAGTCTATTATACGTACCAGTAAATGGAGTGTAATATTTGCCGAAGGCAGTATCTTTGCTGATATCTGGATAGAGATACTGCAAATGTTGCATATCGGCAAGACGATCAGCCAAGCTTCGAATAGCAAAGTCTTTGCTAGTAAACGGTTGCAGCATGAAGACATGTTCTGATGTTGCTTGATCTGATAACGTTAAGATACCAGTTATGTATCTTCTCACATAAAATTTATCTCAGTGTATATCGAATTAGTTTCGATACTTTACCTCCAACCCAAGCAATAGTAATACCGCCGAGTTCTGAATCGGAATAACGCATCAAAAAAGTGCCAACCGCGCAGTTTGCCAGCATCTCTTCAGCTTGTTTCTTCCGGATGAATCCGAGGATGTATCGGTCGATCCATGGACCTCTTAGATGTTCCCTGGTCAATTTCATAACGGCATAAAACCATTCCCAAAAGGTAAAGTTTCTTTCGGGTAATGGTTCTTTGCAGAATTGCGCCCAACTCAACAGCATGTTCGAATAATCCTGACCGATTGAATTGCCATTGCTTCGGAATGCCTTCTCCGCGAGAAATCGGAGATTGTCCTCGGTCAAAGGATGACCAGTCGCCGAGCGGAACTTCATGTTCAATGCCTCCGCCACTTGGGCCCACGGCACTTTCTCCGGTACTTGGAACGGCTGCCTACCCGGTTCGGCAAACGCGTTATCCCAAGTGACCGTTGCCCATGCATGTGGTTCCTGGTTACCGTGTACTATCACAACCACGGGCAAACTCAGGGTCCAAACTTGAAATACTAATTCGCCTCCGCCAACGCAAAACTGCGATTGAAATAGTAATGAAAATTTCTCATCCATCACGGATTCCGTACCCTTCTTTTCCGTCCGCTTGATCTTCTTCAGCTGCATGTTGCGGAAACTCACCGAGAGTTGCCTGGTCGCCTGCAAAATAATATTACGTAAGCGCGATTATACTTTTAAGCTTTGAATTGTTCTCAAAATACTTTTGTCTATTTGCACATTATGACATTTAACATACAATGAATATCAAAAGTCTCGCACACCTGGTGATACTCCATTGTGCCTGTGTTATTCAAGATCTCGCCGCTGACCTCGCCGCATTTTGCCATTTTCTCACTTTTCAACAAAGCGTTTGCCTGTGTTTCGCTAATTATGCTCACTTTTACTTGCGGCGGTGTCATGTGAACGTTCAACTTGCCTCCGACAAGAAGGCGCACTGTGCTTGTAAAACGAGTGTTAGTCTTCATGACTTGCGGTGGTTGTTTCTCAATAATAAAAGTACTTGTGACAAGCGAACTGAGAAATTGTGTGATTTGAGTGTTCAAAGTTGGAAGAGTATCTCGAATGCCTGGTGGTTCACATTGGAACTTTTGCTTCAAACGTTCCGCTTCCTTGATCTGTTGCCGAGTCTGCCAGATTAGCTCGGCGAGACTCTCGCACCACTCCTGAATAGAATCTAAATTGTTGGACGCGAAATTTGCACCATTACCAGCCAATTGCTGATCTCTCTTCCACCTAATATCCGAAATATCAGGATTATTGATAGTTCGATAAGAGGAGGAGAAGTCTATATCTTACTATCTTTACATATCAATGCTTTACCTTATTAGCTCGTCGTCGAGAATTCTCGATTGTAAAACATTCAATTTTTTAATAATATCATCCAATTTCTCCATAAGCATCAAACGTAGACGAACCACGCCATTTACTTTTTGACTCAGTTGCAGATCCTGCTGTTCTTTTTGTCTAAATAAAGAAGAAGTGTCTTGTATCATAAGCTAACAGAAATTGTAATATCTATTACGTTTTAAATTGTAATTGTAATATGTACATCTTAAATTGCCAACAAATCGTCTTACCTCCTAATCTTTTTTTCCAACTCCATATTTTGTTGATTCTGCACTTGCATAGCGATATGTTGCAAATGGGCATTGAGTTTCGTACACTCGTGATAACTAAGAGCGAAAGATTCCTGCTCCTGTTCTATCTTTCGCAAGTCCTCCCCGGTCTCATATGTCTTTCGCCGCAATACATCGACCTGATGAGCTATTTCCGTAACCGTGTCGCCTAACATCAAGTTGACCCTGTCACTGGTTATCAAACCTCCTAAATGTTCGGCTTCCGCCACCAATTTCATCTCCGTGCCCAAACAGTGTCTAATTATTTTATACAACGTCAATGGATTGTCACTGTATCTTTGCTGTAATAAAAGGATAACAGCGATGAGTAACATTTTTTTTAAATTCAGGTAAATAAACACGAAAAGCGGCACGATATATAACTCACTCGGAACATGGTAGCAGCCTCTATCAATTTCATCTTTGTTACAAACATATCTTCCGTGGTAAGAGTGTTTGCTTTTGATTCTAACTCGAGTATCAATGATCCGACAAAGCTGTTTACGTAGTGCTCAAACTGTGGACTTTCCGTATCTACGTTATTCCTAAAACATTAACGATGAAATAATATAAATTCTCATTCATCTAAAAGTGACTAAATGAAAAGGTGCTTCCTCCAAAATTATATATTATTCTTACCACAGCTTTTCTTCTAACCATGATGACAAGAAGTGTCTCACTTCAATCGGGAAATGTTCGCCATATATATTGCGCACCTTTTGCAACGAGTCTTGCGACAGTTGCTGTGCTTTTAGCCACAGCGCCATTTTGTCAGATAATTGTAATCTTTCTGAGGAAAGAAAGTGTTCGTTACATTACGTTAATCGAGATATTCCCTTTCGCAGGTAAATATTCGAATCTTAAGGGCGACTGCGACCAACCTTGAATTAATTTAATCGGCGATTTTAATTCTAATTGGCCAAACCGCTCACAGTTGGAAATTCCAAGTACTTACGATTCATACGATTCATCGTCGCTAATCTAATCTATTTACTCATGTGTCATACAAAAATTCGTTCTGTATTCAGTCCATAGAAATTAATACGTCGATTAATACCGCAGGTATTTAATCGACGCGAGTTAATCGCCGATTAAATAATAGTATTTCTTTAACGTAAATAAAATTGTCTTTCATTGACAGAAAAAGAAAGAAATTAGAGGTCATAAAATATGAGATTTTGCAGGAGGTAATTATGCCGTTTGTATCAATCGTCGATTCATTTCTTGTTGACACAGGAAGATATTTAAATTAGGAACGATAAAAACAACTTAAAAAATTGACCCGGGCAATTCTGCCGTCTGTGTCAATCGTCGATTAATTAGAGTTATTTAATCGAAATTACCCCGACATACAAAATAGACAGTTTTGAAAACGTTCAACGGCGTTTCGTCGCTATATCTCGGCAAGTTGTAAGTACCGACAAAAAAATATCATTATAAATAGATTTTGCGAATGTTTCTTCCGCGCGTTGCAGCCGAGCGGGAAGCTATCGGAATCTCGATATACAAATAAACTGCGATACGCGAACATTATGTAATCTGATATCACTCGGATGATCGAGGATGACTCGTTGCTAAAGTTCGCGGCCAGATATCCCAGAAATATCGTGTATAACGAGTAATCGCGTAGTTTTTCCGAGGCTTATTATTCGGAAAATATCTCGAACTTCGCTTGGAGACGTCCCCGTTCATTGAGCTTACAACATCGATGGTAATTACGTCCGTAATTTATGTTGAAAAAAAATGAAGCAATCTCGCCGATTTATTTTTATCGGCGACAATTTAGCGCACTCGCCGAGGGAGGAGAAGACGTCGCGCGCTGAAACTTGGAAGGAACGGAAGTTCGCGCGAAGGAGCCCAAAGGAAAAAAAAACACGGCGACGACGAAAGTTCGTCGAAAAGTCTCGCGACGAAAAAGCTCGCTCGCCGAAGCAGAGGGGAAGAAAAAAGCGTGTATCGCGCGCACGTACGTAACAACGTAACACGCAAATAGATAAGAACGCGGGGGGAGGGGAGAGGATAAAGAGGGGAGAGAAGGGAAGGGATGGCGAGAGGGAGCGGGGGGACGAAGCGGGGAGCGGGGGTAGAACAGCGGGCAAAGAGCGAACGAAGACTCGGCTCCGGAATTCGAGACTACTCGGAAACTCACCCGATCCTCGTCCCCGCTACTCGCACGTTTTTCAGAAAGAAGACGTTTCTCGGCGACGATGTTATACGACGCAATACATACGGCGTACGCGTAATCGTAGCCGTTGCCGTTGCCGTCGCCGTCGCCGCCGTCGCTGCTGCTCCGCTCGCCTCTTCGACGTGTTGTTTCACACCGGCGACCTTGAAACTTATCGCTGACGCGCGGATGCGACGTCAGCTATAATCCGCGCACTGGCCGCGCAATAATCGCGGAAAGGAGTACGCGTATTGCGCGCGATCGGACTCACACCCACGCTGCCATCAATAATGCCCGCTCCTCGTCCTCGGGACCAGCCTGTCTCTGTCCCTTCTACCGAAAGTTACACCCCGAAGAAGTCCTCCTACCGCCGCTTCCGCTCCAATCCGCTCCCTCGGCCGTCCTCTCGGCCGCGTACATCACAGGCCGTCGGGCACCGTCGGACGACGCGGATGACGGCGGAGTGAACCGACACGGGTGGAAATTCTCGGAATTTCCTACCGTAAACGGCGCCGGCGGCCGACGGTGGGGGCGCGCGCGCGCGCGAGTGGGACGTGGGACGGCTCACGTGACCGTCGCCGGACCTGCGCACACTGCACACTGTCGCCAGCCGCAAGCGGGATGCGGGATCCGTGATCCCCGCGCGCCGTGATTTATCGATAAACCACACCGACGGGTCTGTTTTTCCTCCTCGCGCTCCTGCTCCTCGCCGTTTTTCTTTGCACGCGCGCGCTTCGTGCCCCGTGGGCGCGCTGAAGTAAACGACGATAACGGCGCGCGAGAGCGCGCGCAAATTGTAAATAATTGCGAGAGAGATCTAGTGAAGCCCCGTTTATCGATAAATCATCGATTTATTCGTCCGGTTTCTCCGTGAAATACGTTTATGTCATTATGCAAATCCGTCCAGTTTCGCGGATTTCCTTTACATTTCGGAGAAAGAAAGTATAGAAAGTGTAGGAATTTAATAAAAAGAAAACACAGATAAGATTCAAGAATTACGTAATAACGTATGATACGTATGGCTATATAAAATGTTTAATTTATTGAAATATCAGAATAATTTAAAATTTTCACAAAATTGTGAGTAAAATTATACGCGTATAACGCATAAATATAAATGTATATATTTTTTCTATAATATATTCTCGTTATATATATCACAAACTTTACGTATAGTATATATAAAATATAATACAATATAGATAACAAATACTTTTGTTGTATGTGGGTGTATATGTACACACACAATATACTCAATCTGTTCGGCCTATAGGCCTTTAAGTGTGTAGCAAACTAGATATAAATAACAAGTGTGATGTTTAGATAGATCTATTAATAGATCCATTTGTTAGAAATTGTTACTTTCTTGATATCACTGTGATATCATTATCATAGTGATATATATATCACTAACAATAAGATATCAAACGTAATATATAGAGTATTTAGTTAATTTAAAAAAAATCAATATATAAAACAGCAGTAAAACAGTATAAAAAGATATAAAAATACTGTTTATACAATATTCTTTAAGATTAGAAAAAGGCAGAGGACGGCATAACGTTTGACTATTTCAGATATTACAAGGTACGCATGCTGTGCAAAATCAGTGGCGGTAGCGTGAGCAGTACAGCCCCGATTAGATACGTCGTGGCACTCCCGATGCACCAAAACGCTGAAATAGGAATGCGCGCGTTAAAGAAAACGAAACTGATGAAGCGAAAGCATTTGCGTAAGTTTAATTTACCTGTAGAGGCGACGACGGGTCCGCAAGCGCGAGCCAGTGCACCTAGAGAGCGAAATATACCGGTGATCGCACCCTTTTGATGTTCGGGTCCAATACGCGTCACCAGAGTCATCATACAGGTGACCACCATCGCAGTGGCTGTAATTTGATAATATGATGCAATTGTTATTGCAATGTATTATCGCGTGTACCATGTTCAAACGATAAATTCGAATTTACTAATTTCCATATCGGTAATAAACAAACAAACGTAATGCTCACAAACTGCGAAAAGAAAAATCCCGACACCCAACATCTGTACATTGGTAGCGATCCCGATGCATATAAATGCGGGAATTATTAGCCACAAACCCTAAAATAATATTAAAAAAAGGTCTGACTGAATGAACAAGTATCACCTAATAACGGAGAAATGTATAGAAAGATTGACAAAAAGGTTACCAGCTCGCCGATGGTTTTTGTTCTATTCGGGGGTATATGCCGCACCCAACCGCCCTGTAAAATTGCCATTATCAGTCCGATCCAGAGAAACATCCAACCTTGTTGCATGCTAGTAAATCCGAACGTATGATGCGTCAAAAATGTCAGAGTAAATTCCAAACCACTGTATATAAACAGATATATGAAGTACGCTCGACCCAATATCTTCAAATCTTGTTGATCTGAAAACAAAATCCGCTCAAAGTTCACAGGATCTTTTTTGCTGCTTATAATTTAACAATGATACAACTCGAGTAATAATTTATATGTAAGTTACAAGAGATAATTATTTTTGACATTCTCTACGTTAGGATACCTTGCCGATTCAAGTTTAGCACTCCATTAAATTGGAAGAGATCGATAGGATTAATGTAGGAAATTGCTCCGGATAATCCTTTTGCTAAAGTAGTCGCTCTATGTTTTAACGACAGACTTTCCTTCAGGTAGTAAGCAACAAAAAATAAGTCACTCAAGGCGAGGAAGAGCGCAAATAGAGCTGGCATCACATACCACGTGCCTTCTCTATTACCACTGGAAATCCACGCGAAAAACGCTCCTATCATTGGTCCCACGACGAAACCGATGGAAAAGGCTATCCCCACAAGTGCCTGCAATAATGAGAGAAAAACGCAATTTGGAATTAAGTGGTATTTATTTTATAGGAATGCAATTTATTTATGCATTAAATGCTCGCTCATTTTGTTTCTTTACCATTGCCTTTCCTCTTGTTTTCGGAGAAGTGACGTCACTGATAACAGCCATCGACAGACTGATATTTCCCTTACTGATACCACCAAGAAATCTGGCCAGTACAAATATACCGAAATTCATAGACAATGCCCATAAGAGGTAGGACAGTGAAATGCCTATCAAGCAGAGCAACATCAACGGTTTTCGTCCGTAAATATCCGATAATGCTCCAATGATTGGTGATCCCAGAAATTGCAAGAAGGAATACATAGAACCTAGGAAACCTGTGAAGCAAGAGACAATTTTAAAAAGGTATAACGTGAGAATTATCTTTTTGAACAAAAGTTCAACTACCAACCTCCATAAAGAACTGTGCTGACTTTATCTGGCGCGTCAAAGAATACTTGTATGCTCTTCATATGGCTCAAAATACTTGAATACAATCCATGTCCCTTTTCTATCTCTTTATAATGGTCCAGTAGAGCTGGCAGTAGCGGCAAAATCATTGTGAACGCTAGGAGATCCAGCAGCAGGGATACGAACACCACTCGTACTGTATTATCCTTGATTTCATTCATGTTTTTTTTTCAATATACAGTATTACACTATCCTCAAAAATTTGTATAAATTTTTACTTAATTTTAAGGATTTTCTCTGCGTTTATAGATTGCTCATATCCTCACACTCGGTCCACGACAGACTGTTACGCAAATCGTTCGCGGATCTCCTAGATTCAGGAAGCGATTACTCGCTGTAATTTAATTTCAAAGCCACGAGTATACTTGCAAATTTGATTGGTATCTTTTATCCCATTACATAATGTAAACATTGTCATTTGTTCAAATACGTTCCTCAGCCCCGCCCCGCAATCGTAAGGTATAATAAGGAAGAGTTTCCCGGTCCCGTCATCGCGGCACGGGATCGTTAAGACAGACTCGTGTCACCCAAAAGTGAAAGGCTCTAATCTACCATCCGGCATCCCGTTATATCCCACACATGCTTCGCATAATGCGGTCAGTAGTGAACATAGTAAACGTCGCATAACCTGCTTAATGAAATGATCGAGTTGGGGGTATCTTCGGAATCTGCGGCGGGTAAGGTAGGAAATATTCGATACCGATGGATGGTCAATCAAATTATTTATCTGCATCCGACTGGTGTCGCTATCTCCCACTATCTCTCGATAAAATAGAGCGCCATATTTTCCGTCAGTAAAGTAGAGACCGTGTTTGCAGAAACTGCATCATCCGTCATCCGTCCCGTGGCAAATTGTGAAAAAAACGGCGTCTCCCCGGATTTTCGTCGATCTACGAGAAACACGGCGAAAATGTAAGGACTACGGCCTGGCGAATTCGAGATGGAGAAGCGGCGGCCGCGAGACTTCTCAGCGAAGCGACGCCGAGTCGCGAATCCAAGAGATCGTTAGATTGTTTTTATTTGCCAGTGAAGCGAGAAATAGCCGGCGAGCGAGCGGACGGACGGGCGGGCGGGCGCGGCGCACCCAAGAGGCATTATATGATGCACGTTCCGACTTCCGGCAGCGTGCGCTCGCGCTCTCGCTCTTTCACGCGCGCACAGCCGCACGCTCGTGCGTGTGTTTGCGCGCTCGCGCTCGCGCGCGCACAGGCCCACTTCCTCGCGTTCCGACGCTCGAACAAAGATCTTTTCAAACCCGTACCGAACTGTAACATCGCATGGCCCCGCGCGCGAACGATCGTTTCTAAATGCTCTCTCCGCTGCAACTCAATACTCCCGATGCCGTTTTCTCTCTCTCTCTGTCTCTCTCTATCTCTCTTTAACCGTAATGCACGCGTCTCCTGCCTGCGAGATTCACATTCTCTCTCTTTCTCTCTCTCTCCATCCCCCTTTCCCGTCGTCGTGCGTGTGCACGTGGAAATACGAGTTACGCGACACGACGGAAGGGAAAAAAATCAAAGCGTGAGAAACGATCCGCGCGCGATCGATCGGACGCGAGTATACTGCAGAAAACGCGTTCTGCTCTTTAGAAAAGAATGAAGATTCCTGGCGAAGTATATAGGGACGCCTGCGAGAAGGCGAATAAATCCCGAGCGAGCACGATAATCATCCCTGACCTATAATCTCTTGTGTTACACGTATATATTTATTATTGTATTAGGACAACACGCACGTTACCGATGTCAATGTCGATGTTCATGTTTACTGGTTCGCATAGTCGATCTCATTGCCAGTTATTTGTTTCGTTTGAATTTATGAATATAATTTCAAAATTATATAAGTATGTAACTGTAGAATTTTTAAGTATAGCTCTAATGTCTATTTGTATCAATGCAGATTAATCTTAATCTCGGTTCAACTTAAGTACCATTTACTTTTTCTAGTTCTAATTTTAAGAATTAGAAAGGAGTAAAAAGTAAAAGTTAACCCGAGATTAAAATTAATCTGCATAGAAATGGACATTGGAACACCGCACTTGTAAATTCTAGAGTTATATTTATATAATAATATACTTATATAATTTTGAAATTGAAATGAAACGAAACACACAGAGATCGACTATGCGGACCAGTAAATAATATCCTTGACATTGACATCAATAACATGCTTGTCGATCGTCTTAATACAATAATAAATGTATACGATATAACACAAGGATTATAGGTAAGTATTTCTAAGTATGATTCTAAATTTATAAATATAATTTCAGATCTGAATGAAAATAAAGTGGACAGATTGAGAAAGGAAGAGAAATAGAAAAAAAAAGAGTAAGCGAATAGACGAAGCGAGCGGACGAAGAAAGTTCTGGAATTCGGAAACCGACCACGGTAGGCGAGACGAATAATTTGATCGTGCGATCGAGAAGGATCTGTCATCGGAATTGCGCTCGTATCTGTCGAAAATCGTGGCGTTTAACGAGCCGGGCTGATTTACGCGTTGCAGCAGGTGGTAGCGATGTCGTCCGGGACTCGGGACCGGCCGTCAAAAACTGCAAGGGTACCACCGGGCGCTTGCCATCTGGGCCCCTGCCTACCGCGCAAAGGTCCATACGGTCTACTGACGTCCTGCGTGCCCCTCGAGATTTCCAAGTGCGCTTATAAAGCGATAAGACCGCGAAATTGCAGGCTTCGCGGCGTAATCGTGGCGCCGCGATATTTCCCAACGCGATTATTCGAATAAGATATAAATGACGGTCGTTGCTCATTAACGACCCGCTATGATATCCATTAGATAATGCGATAACTCTTAAATACAGGGTGAATTGTTCCGAAAATCAATCTTGTACGAAGAAAATTTGTTCTAACTTTTTTCGTCTCTTTACGAGGAATCGTCTCTTTCCTCTTTTTCCTTCTTCCTTTTCAATCAGTTTAAAGACACCCTGTATAATGATGTGTTTTGTCTACAAATATAATTTTTATGTTATTTTTTTACGTTATAATTCAGCTTTCGCGTAAACTGTAATGAGTTTCACATGAGACGTTATTTCCTTAGACCATACTTATTTTAGACTGTACTCGAGACACCTAATTTCACTCGAGTTGAAAAATATTCCGACATCATGATTACGGTAATCCAGCGCGCAAACAGAAACAGGCACGCGCCGGCAACGTTCGGCAGGTGTTGACATTGACCAAACTTCGAACCCCCCCAACATTTTCCTGGTTTACTCTCCATATCTCTCGATGTTGTGCGGATTTCGGTTACTCCGAAGTTCGAAATCGATCAAACGTTGGTGTTCAAATGTATACCGGGTGGATGCTTACGATACCTTTACATTTGTACTTACTTTTGCGATTTAACGAACCCTCGCATAGATTGAAAGGGTTTGTTAAATCGCAAAAGTAATAAAACATAATCTGATACCTACATTTAATATTTTTTCAGGTTTTCGAATATTTTCTCTTATTGTTGGTATCTCTCAATGTTGCTCCATTGTACGTTTCAGGGATTCGAAAATCGACGTAACGTTGATTTTCGAACGTGTGTGGTCGCTAACACATGTGGTTGGCGATTGTTTAACAAATCCTGATCGCAAATTGAAATACGTTATATTTTCCACATAGTTTCTTAGAAGTAATCGATTGTCGTAGGTAAAGGAAAACAATCGGGAATTGTTCTCAAAATATGTCGACCTTCCATCAATAATACTTTACCACCGGGAGAGTTGGAACAGACCGGATATGGTTAAAGTTAAAAGTTTCCTCAAAACTATAACATATATACGGAGGGAAAAAGAAAGCGTCGGGATTTCAAAAGAAAAAAATATCTATTGAAAGAGTAGAAGAAAAAGGCTCTATAAATCTAAGCCAAAAGAACTAATGTCCAAAAATGACAAGCGTTACAAGTAATGTCCAAAGTTGTAACGTTTGTCATTAGAAAAGTTGCACAGTAATATATATAATTCAATAAGTATTAAAAAAAATTATATAAAAGTATTATTAAATTATTGTCAAATATCCAACAGTCATAAATGCGCGAATATTAGGCTTCTCGAATGTGTTTCGATATATGCAAACTCATGTGTTAAGGATTTCGACCCCATAGGTAGCGTTAAGTTAAAACTAATAGACGAACAAACGAAATGGGCAATAGAAAAAGGAAAAAAATTCAATCTTTTTCTAGCGGCATCGAAAACGTCTGCAAAAGTGCAAAAAGCAGGAATGTTGCCTGACCACGATGATGCGAGGGAAAAGGATTCTTAAGAAAAATTCCCACGGATGCAAATTCCAGGATTGTCTTTCCACCAACGTCTCTCGGACCTCGGACGGGTCATTGATGACCGGCAAGAAAATGTGGTTCCCTTGCGACTTTTATTCTCATCTAGGTATTCTTCAGATTTTCGGGCGTACTTAGAAATTTTCGGTTCCTCTCTGTTTTTCCCATATTGAAATGCATTACAAATTGATTATTTTTTTTTATACGCGTAAAGAAGCGTTAAGAAGCCCAATAAATCATGTTGTATAGAGTAAGTAAATTTATAATTTTTGAAAAATAAATGGGAAGAAGACAAAAGAGTCTTATATTTGAAAAATGTACGGTAGACATGTACGTATAACATAAGGATACATTCTGTGTTGTATACGAATCACATAGATTATATATGGATTGTGTATGAATATGGAAACACATATTTATAAAAGATGTAAGTATTTATCACAAAAAAATGTAAAATTAATATTAGAGATGTAGTACAGTAAAATATTTTTATTTTACTTTAAAACAAACAAATATTAAAAATTTTCCATTGTATAATATAAACCTATGTTATATGGGAGTCTACTGTATTTAGCAAACCGTTTTAATATTTAATACACATATTTAATACATATAAATTAACCCGTGTATTCTCGAATGTAAGATTCTGATGGAGAAAAAGAACATCTTACTTTTCAAATGAAACAACGTTTCATCATACATTCGCACCCCCGAAGTCGAGTGTCCAAAACTCTTTAGATTTCTCTTCGTTCTTAAAGATTGAGGGATCGAAAATTGCTGATACTGCATTTTTGCTTCTAGAAAGAATTGCCTGTAATCCAATCCAAGTTGGACGCCGGCGGCAGGATTCTCCCGGGAAATGCGAGCAAAATAGAGAGGACGGATAAAAGACAGGAGCGAAGAGGAGATACAAAGAGAACGGCAGACTCGAAATTTTCTCGGAAGCAGTGCTGTGAGCGTCGCGAGATGAAAAGCCCGTGGACAATGGGGACAAAGGAAATTTTCGGGGTACCGGTGGTGTTATGTACCGGCTGGCTGGCAAGCTGCAGCTCCGTCGCCGCACCGCACCGCACCGCCACGCCGGTAGCGCGATGCACAAAATCCTGCATAAGCCGCGTTGCACCAGGGCCAGGTATACAACACTATTCGCAATTGACGGAACGGACGGGAAAAAGAAACAGTTTTTTGGAGAGAAAAGTTTCCACCGGTATTTTAAGCTTCAAACCCCAGGCTCCGTCCGGATGTTCGACCGTTGAATTTTTCAAGCCTGAACATTTTCAGGCACGGTTAACAAGCGTTCGATTATTTAGGATTCTAAACGTTACGCCCAAGACATTTTCACTCCAAGTTTTGAGACTTCATGAAATCACGATGTTTGCTCACTTCTAAATTTTCTATCCTTCCAGCTTAATTGTCTCACAAAATATTTAACCGTTGAAAGTAAAAATAGAACGATTAGCCATTAATATTAATTGCTAAAAATTATAAAATGGCAATATATGCTAATGGCTGAATTATTTAACTTTTCTTTGCAAAATGCTTTATCGTGGATTGTCCTAAGACATCTCGAATCTCTTTCAAATACCACCCAGGTTTTCGGAAAATTCCATGAAAATTTCACATTATTTATAACACAATATTCCGTATATTCAAACTTTCTTTTTATGAGAATCCTGCTGAAGTAGAAATAAAGATAAAGTTGAAGAGAAGAGCGGCATGCATTGAATTGATCGCATCCGCTGGTTCCTTCCAATGCTCAAGGATGACATTCAGGGATACAATATTCAAGGTTGTCTTTTAGATGTAGCTTCAGTTAAAATAAATTGCAGGCAATAGATCCTTACGAAGGAAAATAAAACTCAAACTTATCGTTCGTCCTTCGTGACCTTTTAATTGCCGTCAAATATGCCGCTGGCTAAAAATAGATTTAAAATTCTGCCGAAACGAGCTCTGTTTAAAATATCGAGTTTCGTTAAACCTTCGTGCACCATTTCGCAGGTCTAAAAGGTCTGTCAGCGTTACGATATTCATCCGCACGGAGATTCGGATGAGCACCGTGCCCTTGAACTTCGTAAGCTAGTTACGAGTCTCCCTGTATGTCGAAGGGTGCCGTACGAATAAGAGCAAGGGGAGAGAGATAGTACTGCAACGGTTTATGTACACCATAAATGATCCCGGGGTCTTTCTTCTTTCTAGAAATCTAGATGGACGAGGTACCAGTTCCTCCGGTATAAGAGGGATGCTAAAGGAGAACGGGCTCCGTCAACTCTCCGAACGCATAGGGTGGTACACGTGGTGGAGTGGTACACGTGAAATACAACGGGAGGTATATATGCGGAAACCGCGTCGGAGCGGTCAACCTCGGCCTCGGGAGAGGTAGAGAGAGAGAGAGAGAGAGAGAGAGAGGAGGAGGGGTAGAAAGCGTGCAGAGGACGAAGCGCAGACGATTTGGGACGCAGTTTAAGAGCCGAATGGCGCGGAATAGAATAGGGAATAGTTTATGTGACGTTTTAGGGCGTAAGCCACTTCACTTCCATGTAAGGTCGATAGGAATAAAATAGAATATGGCTCATACAAGTATAATGCGGCTCAATATAGTTATATAATTTCAAAATACTCTACGGGAGAAAAAGATAGACAAGTCGGTGCGGAAAACTCGGGGAGTGATGCACCTCGTGCGGTGTTCCCTTGAACGTAAATCATCCCCTGAGATTAGATTTTTCCCTCATACTGAAGAAATATAAAAATTACTAAATAACGCGATTAATTACAGATCAAGGGCATTTTAAGAAGACGAACTCGATAATTTCGAGAGAAACGAGGCACGATGATTACAGCGAAACACGACGGATTGCAGCTCGCGTTGGCGCGATTGTGCTCAAGAAGAATACGACATCCTCCGAGAGAGGAAAGAAAGGCGACAGGGAGAAAGGAAAAAGAGATCGCGCGGGCGATCGAAGGAGGAAGGAAAGCAGAAAAGGAACATGGAAATGAAACGATAAGAAAAAGAGCGACGAAAAGAAGGAAGAGGAGGTGGGGAAGGAGAAGGAAGAGATGGTCGCATATATACGCTCGTATATGCGTGCTCTCGCGCGCGCCGTTCTCTCATCGAGCGCACGCACCGCACCGGCGTGGGCACCGAGCGTAAGTATATGTGAGCGCGTGCCCGCGCAACCGACAGCAGATGCGCTCGCAGAGCGCAGCTGTCCTCCTACAAGTGGTTCTCAATCATCCCTTTCCCCGATTTTTCTTTCTCCCTCCCCCCCGCCCCCCTGTGCCCCCTTGCCCCTTTGCCCCGCGCGGGAGTTCGGGGCACAAAGGAAATCGCTGTGCGACGATTACACTTCGTCTCGATAAACATCCGCGTCGCAGCTGATCGCGAGCGATGATCTCTTTCTCTCCCCCCCATCCCCCCCCTCCCGCCTCCCCGAACCCTCGTCCGCGCGGGGGAGAAGGTGAGCGCAACATTGGAAAAGGGAGCAAAGGCGAGAAATATAATGCGCGTGTCTCTGGTGAGGGAGAAATATATAGGTACGCACACGATCGAGGGACACGCCTGGCCGAAGAATAATATGTATTTCTGCAACGATCACACACGTCCTCGACAAATTCGAGGAATTTTGTTTCGAAATCGGCTGCTGCGTCATGTGATAGAAAAAAAAAATGAAGCCAATAGATGATACAAAGGTGAGCAAGGAATTGAAAACATGTATTATACGAATTTGTAATAATCAGGCTTTCTCGGCGAGCTTTCGCTCTTTTCGTTGAGTCAGAACAACGATCGTTATGAATTGCAAACGAATAATGTGTTATAGGTCGATAGAAACATGAGGCGAATGAAATGATCTCTGATAAATATGCGATGTCAAAGTGCTGGCACAAAATAAAAGCTATATATGTAATAAAACGATAGAAAACGATCCACGTAATATTTAAAAAAGTACAATGGAACTAATATACGAGGACAATGCGTTTTCAACCAGTCAAACAGTTAAAAATACGGACGAAATGTTACTTACGAAATTCATCGTGCGGACAACGTTAAGATAATGTGCCACGTCGAGAAGCGTGCTGCAAATAATGTTTGAGAGAAGCCTGTTCCAACCTGTTACAAAGTGGAGCCCACGTTCTTAATGACGTGAACACGTGGTGAACGTAAGTTTCAGCTGTTCCAGGTGATACCGCGACGTGTGTTACGCGCGGACCGACAAAGCGACCGTAGCTGTTTGAAATCGGTACAATCGTGCTGCCTCGCATTGCTGCGCCCCGATTGAAACGTCATTCTTCCAGATCTTACTTTATTGCTTCGTCGATTTATCCGACGATCGATCATTTCTGCATTAATGGCCAATCTGAAGTTCTCGTGGCGTAATTAAACTTTTATACAAGGTGTATAAATGAACCGATCTCTTCACGAGTCAAATCTTTTTATTCGTTGGTAAAATACTGCGAACATTGATATTAAATCGTAATTTTAATATATTTAAATCGTCAAATAGACGTTCAACTGAACGAAAGCTGAGACTAGCCGAGAAATACATTTTATTTATTAGTTGCCTACAATGCTGTATTTTACAATTATTTTAGAATTGTTGCGAATAAGTGAATTTATTAACGTATCATGCGATGATTTTAAAGACAGCATTCGCTCAATTTTCGGGTAGCTATCTTATTTACATACGTTTGTAGGTGCATAATCAAATGCGGCATGGCGAACAAAACGAGCATGTGTACGTTCTGCGATGCGTAAAATTACTGAGTAAACAGGGCTAAACACCTTAGCGAGGTGACGGGGCAGCCGTCGTCCCGCGGATTACAAGGCATTATTTATAAAGCACTAACGAAGAGGCGTTTTTCGTTAGCACGACAACGTGGTCAGCGTTGCTCGAGCAGGAGAAATTTACCGGAAAACGTTAAGTACAACACGAAATGACCTACGATGTTCGTAACAGCTCGAGAAACACAAATGCTTATAAACATTAGACAGACATAACATTCGTTGTCTTATCGTCTTCTTTGGTTGCTCGCTTATACCGTGACCGTTGAACGAAAACATACAAATTTCGTTTCGTATTATTACTTATATATAATAATACATATTTTTCAAACTATATATATGTATGATATTTATAAAAAGTTGTCAGATCAGGTAATCTATCGAGTATTTGAAGTTTATTTTTGACAATTTTTGTGTTAAAATTCAAAATAAAGTTCTATTAATTATTTTATGTGCTGTGCGATGTAGAAGTTTGAAGAATTAGAATATATGCGCACATAAAAATATATATATGTATATACTAAAATATACACATTATAAATAAGGCTTCTATTCTGAAATCTGAGCCAATTTGATTTTACATTTGTTCATGTCTTTGAACATACACGTCTATTCGCATATACGATTATTCGCAAGGTTTTCCGAGGTTTTCGCTCCGATAAATCACGTATAATAATCCGGTGCTTCGGCAGGAAGATTTTCATCGTTTGGGGCCGATCGGAAAGAAGGCAGGGAGGTAGGCAGGCAGGCAGGCCGGGCAGAACGAAGCCAGGGCCAGGAGGACTCGTCCCGTTGCGCGGCGGATATCTGTCACATTCGTCGTAAATCAGGCACGGGGAGCGAGGCGCAAACCGTCATCACGCGCGTGTATAATCGTCAAGCGTTAATTTTAATCGTTCCTTCTTTCCCTCCTCCCTACCACCGAATGGCGGGATCTCTCCCCCGGGTCCCGACGGTCTCCCCGGTCTCCGATTGGTCGCCGGCCGCCTGTCGCTACCTACCTACCTACCTGGACGGAAGAAGCAACCTGGACGGAACCTGGACGGTGGACCTGGACGGAAGAAGGATGAGGGGCGGTCGCGCGCATATCGCGTCACATCGCCTGAAAGGAGCCGAAGGCGAAATCCAGGACAGCTGATACAATTTTGGCGGGCTCCGGACGTGCGATCGGAATAATGCGGGAGAAACTAAAAAAAAAAAAGGGAAAAACGGAGGGAGGGAGGGAAGGAGAAGGGAGAAAGAGAGAGAGACGCGCAAGGGACGCCGAGGACAAGAGCGGGGGGACGGAGAGGCAGGCAGGGCAGGGACAGAGGCGAAAGAGAGGGAGGGAGAGAGAAGAGAAGAGGGCCTCGAGAAAAGGGACGAAAAGGAAGGAAGAGGGAGGTTCTCTTCGATGTTCTCGGGGCCCCGCCGTTGAGGCGCGTTGCCGCGTTGCCATCGTCGTCGTCGCCGCCGCCGTCGCCGGTGCGGTGCTCTCCAGTCTCCCGTTGCTGTTAAATAAGAATAAGCCCGCTTCTCCCCACCACTTGGGGCCCAAAACGAATAAAGGAGGCGGGACACCTGGCCGCAACCGCAGTTTGCTCGAGGACCTCGCCGTGGATGGTCAGCTTTTCTCGTCGTTTCCCGAGGAAGTCTCCCTTTCCGCTTCGATCCTCGGACTCTCGCTTATCCTCCCTTGGCGCGTGCATTCCCAGATTTCCAGTCTCCCGTTGTAAGTGTTGTGCAAGTGGAAGACGGGGAAGAGACTACAGAGAAGCATCTCCGAAGAAGATCGACGACGAGAAGGACCGAAAAGGAGGAAAAAAGAGATACTAGAAAAACAGAAAGAGGAAAAAAAAAGAGAGTGATCTATCGCGAGTGACGGACGACGATCTAACGACGCGTCCGATTTATTTCCTGCGTGTGACGCACCTCGATCGAGCCGCGAGCGCGCCGACCGGCGCGTCACGTGCCGAAGAACATACGAAGATCGAAGGAGGAAGAACGAAGGCGAAGACGGCGAAGAAGAAAAAGAAGGGGCATTGTGCGAGGAGATCGAGAGCTGCCGGCCGCGTCACGCCGGATTGACACGGCGATGATAGACGTCGGCGGCGTCGAGCCGCATCTCTGATCTGCGGCGCCGATATCGCCAATCGTCCCCTCCCGTGAGAGTGACCAGGCGCGGAATTTGGAACCCAGGACCGGGAAGAGGAAGCGACGAGAGAGCCAGCCCCCCTTCGTTGCTGCCTGGCTTTGGGTAAGATCGGTGACGGTAAGGTAAAGTTGATTCTCAATCTCTCTAATTGTAATGCTAGCGGGGAAAAAAAACCTCCAGAGGAAAGAACGGAAAGTATCGAAAGATTTCTTTATTTTTTCGACGACGGAATGGAAACGGAAACGTGTGGCCACGCGAGGGCATCCAAGTCCGAGTTAACGGGTCGCGAGGAACGTCTCGTCTCGTGCGATTGTTTTCGTTTCGCGGCGCGTCGTTCCGTTTTTTGTACTCGGGAATCCTCGTTCCTCGTGCCTGCTTCAGCGACCTTGCGGGATCGAGGACGGATCGACGTCGCGCGCCGGGGAAAACGCGAGAGGGTTCTCTCTCGAGAGGGAGAGAAGAGCAGCGATCCCTGTTCGCGGGAGAATTTTCGGTCGCGGCACCGCCGCCGTTCGCCAAAAGACAGTACGCTCGATATATAGCGCGAAGTGCGAGGTGTGCGAGACATTGTTGTGCACGCACCGACCGTCGGCGATAGAGTCGGGTTACGAGTTACGGAGAAACGAGAAACGTCGCGAGCGATAAACAATAGCGTGTTTACGGGCGAATATCTGCGCGCCGCCTCCGCCTCCGCTTCCCGCGAACGGGCGGCGGCGTCGTCGGAAGTCGAGTTTCGAGGATGTTACGTCATTGTTACGAGAGCCTTCAAAGAAAAAAAAAGAAATATCGATTTAGATCAGGTAAACGTGCTTTCTCGCTATAGTATTTCGAATCGTCGCCTTTCTCAAGGTTTCGTGCTACTTTTGAAACGAACGATTCTCGCGCGTGCATGTGGCGGCATGGTGTCTCTTTGTGCGTGCATGCGTGTGTGTGCGTGCGTGTACGTGTGCACGAATTAGCGTGCCCAGAGAGCCCCCGGTTTCTCGTTTCACAGAAATTCCGGCGGGCGCGCGGGTCCCTATTTCTCAGCGAGAGGCCCTATTTTTCGGGGACCGCCGGGACCGGGGCAACGCGGGAGCGTCCATGGACCGACCTACGGTCCACGGAGAGGCGACCTCGGGCTATGATTTGTGATTCGAAGTAGACGCTAGATGTTAGAAGGCTCTCCGATTTGGAGACTGACCGCCAAGGCCACGTCGGAGAGCCCCCCCGTGCATGCATGCGAGCGAGAGTGAGAGAGAGAGGAAGAAGGGGAAGGGAGGCACGCACGCACGCACGCACGCTGCGCTCACGCATTTCTCGCCCCCATCAATGGGCGAGCGCGTGTAACGCGGCACGGCGCGCGTAATCTCGCGCGATTCCAGCGAATTGCGCGTATCGCAAAACCGGCGGATTTCGCGCGCGAGATTTCCGGCGGCGCGATCGCTGAAGCAGAAAATTCGTCGCCAAGCTCGCTCGCTCGCGCGCGCGCGCGCTCTCGTTTCGTCCGAGTAGCTTTTGGGAATTGTGATTTTTTTTGCACGAACCGACGCTCGCGCGTGGAATTTGTTAGCTCGAATGATCGCAAGTGTGTTGCTCGATCTGCAAATTTTTGACCCGCGCGTTCATCCGAGAAAAGTGCCGACGGACGTGATACTTAAATCTGAATTGAATTATTTGGAATTTTGATAACTCTTAATTGTGTATACTATTTTTTCAATTTCTACGTTACTTTAATCGTAAAATTTATTCGTAACAAATTTTTTTAACTTGTTAAATTAATTTTTCTCGGAACGAAACGCGTTAGTGATACGTCCCTTTTGCGATCAATTTGTTGAATTTGTTATCGTAATTTCGAACACTGATCATGTCGCGTCTGTCGTGCAACTTCTCGCGCTTTTGCATCCAAAAGATTGCTTATCTCACTTAGAAATCATATCTTATTCTCCTTACAGCTTCCGGTGGGACGAGTCACGTGGACGGGCGACGAGCGAGAGTCCCCGCCGGGGCCCTTCGACAGGTACTTCGGCCCTGGGCTTCGGCTCGCACGATCCTCGCATCGCAAATTGGAGCGGAATGACTACCGTCGAGTCGAAAAGTATATATCGCCGTCGGTTTGGCCGATCCCGTCGGCGCGGCGGCGGCGGCGGCGACGACGGCGACGACGTCCCGGAAAACGAACCAATTCTACATGTTGCATAGAAGATAGGTCGAGATATGTGTCAATATTCAACGGAAATATAATATTTCAATATTGCACTAGTCCCGGCCTATCGGGATGCATTGTATCTCGTCGAGGAGCGAAACAAAGGGAGACCGACCGACAGGTGGGAAAAGGAGAGAGAGAGAGAGAGAGAAAGAGTGGGAGGGAACGCTATTTGGGAAGACGTTGCCTCCTCGAGAATAGCCGTTTCGTGATGGAGATCCTCGAGGATCGGGCAGGTGGGGATGAAGGCAATATTTGTGAATAGTCTAAATCATATTGCACTCGTCCCGGCCTGCTAGATCTGCTCGAAATGTCGACGTTGGTGTCCGAGTATCGATAAAGATCTTGATAGAAACGTATATCTGGCGAAAAACAGATCTCGATGATTTTTAGGGTGTTTTTACATTGATTTGCAGCACCGGAAAAAAAGTTCGAATACCTGGTTGTGGTAAATTAGACCCAGCTTTACTTCGCTGAATTGAAAAGTTCTTCATATTAAATTGTAATGTAAATTTTTATATCAGTTGGTCTTGAGCAGATTGAATCTATCGTTCCACATAATTCTTATACAATATTTTGCAATTCCATTGTTTTATCTGAAGATCTGCTGATTAACTTATCGGATTATCTCATTTTATCTAAAGACTTGCAGCCTTGAAAACTGAACTCACCGAAATTGTACTACTCTGTATAGTCTCTCTATCTCTGGATTAAAAGAACCCTGTAGCATAACATATGCTTGTTGGTGAAAGTTAAATATTAGCGTTGAATATATAATTCGCATATTGAGGATACAACGTAACAACATAATTTGCTCGTCATTTTTTATTCATTGATTCGATTAAACTATTAAACACGTGAATTTATTAAAATCGAAGTTTTGTATTATAAATTAACATATTAGAAAATTGCTATTACATTTCTTGTAATATATCGTACAAGTTTTAACTTTCCAACTGTATCAACGTTATATATTGCTGTTATTATACATATATTAAATATCTAAATCTGTCAATTCGTGTTTCATGAGCTACCGAACCATGGATATAACAACTATGAAGAATGCCTTTTGTAAGAATGTTATATTGCGCAAAAATGGAAAACAATAAAGTCGTGCAATTGCTTCGAATGTGAACGTGCTGTTCGTCTTTCCGCAATCTCCTCCAATTTTCCTTCGCGCGTCCTTCAAAGAAATAAATACGCGAATATCTTGGAGTGATTTTTTCTTTAATTGAGTGAAGATAAATTAAATAATAGAGATCTTTGACGAGAGAGAAAAGTCATTCGAGTACCTGTTGAAAACTGGCGTTGGAAACTTTATCAGATTAGTAATTCGAAAAGTTCGCGAATAATATACATGTGCACATCGCGTCGCATTACGTGCGATTCTTCCTCGTCGAAAGAGAGAAAGCATTTTTTTCCTCCAGGATGTCGCTTGGCGTTCCCGCGCGTTTCCGGCCAATTCGGGAGTGAGGTGGACGACAGCGTTTCCGCCACCTTGCGAGGCGCGGTTATTAACGATCGTGCACGAATTCGGAAGGAAGAAAAGGGTAGAAAGAAAGAGGAGGTGAGAGAGAGAGAGGAAGCCGCGCATCCTTTTGTGTGGCGCGCGATGCTCACGTAACCGTTCCATCCGAAACGGTCGCACGGCATAGGAAGGAAGGGCAGAGAGGACAAGGCAAACGGACTTCTCCCCAGCAGGCTCGCCTGCTTACCGCGAGCCCCGAATTGGCAAGCTCGCGGGGATTCGGATTCGGGTTTTCTGCTCTCTCTTGAGAGAGAAGAGGACATACATTCTATACGGATACACAGTGTATTTCTTCTACATCGTGTCACCTTCTCTCTCTCCCTCTCTCTCTTTGCTTCCTTATTCCTTTCTGTTTTCTTTTCCACGCGTAGAGGTGCCACGTGTAAAACGTACCCCCGTGGATATGCGAAGCGCGTTTCACAATTCTCTCTGGATGGCGCGGAGGCGCACAAAGAAAAAGGCGGAAAAAAAGGAAGAGGAAAAACCCGCTATCAAAGGACGAAGGGCGGCCGTGAGGCGGGGGGGAGGGCGGGAGGGTTACGTTACGTTCGATCGAACAAGGAAACACAATAAAAGTAGTGAGGGCTGCTGCCCGTGGAAGCGTGGAGGGACGCGAATCCTGTTTTTCATTCGCTCCTGACGCCTTCTCCGTCTCGCTCCCGCGAACGGGACCGGGAGCAGGACGGGAGAGCGCGTGTAACGCAAAAGCAAAAGCATCCCTCTCTTTAAGGAGAGTCCCACGGTTTGAAATAAAACACCTGGCTTCTCGCCCGCCCGCCCCACCGCCCCCCGGCCGCCGGTCATGCATGTGCATGTATACGTACGCGTGCACGCGTGCACATACACGTCTTGTCCGTTTTCAGCATATACGCGGCGACGGAGCTCTGGGCTCTTCGCCCGAGGTGAATTAAAGAGAAAAATACATTTTCGCTCGGCCGCGTCTGCGTCGCGACGCCGACGGTGCACGATGAATGAATTTTGAAAGCTTCATTCGGCCAGATTGATGAGAGATTGATGAAACTAATTAATCTTGTAGGGTGTTCAAACAAGTGGATTTAATTACGGCACGTTGCACTTGACGCGTGTATTCGCTTTGTACATGTTACTATCAGATCAAGAAACAGAAAATTTAAGAGGTATATGCGATAACATATATAAGTTAAGTTAAAATGTGACGTAAAGAAATAAATATTTGGTTACTTAATTATTATGTTTTATAAACTACGCGCAGAAATCTCTTGCAATATAAAAGAAAAAGATATCCTTTCTTTCTCTCTCCTCTCGTTCTTTTATTCCCTCATTCTCTTGTTCTTTATTGAAGAAAAATCCGTGGCACAACTCTTAAAATATCAAAACATAAAATACTCCCGAAATATTGTACGATACAAAATACAGTGTCAAAGTTTGCCGAGCGATCTTGTGTCGGAAAAAAAAAAAGAAGGTTTCTCTTTGCTCCCCGGTGATGTGCATAGGGTCCGAAATGAGGTATACAGCATGCGCGTTCTCACGGAGAGAAGAGGGAGTTCTCTCTCTCCCTCTCTCGCTCTCTTTTGCGCATTTTCTCTTTCTCTCTCTCTCTCTCTTTCCCTGTCTCTCCTCTCTCGTTCTCTCCGGCCTTCGGCCTGAGACCGTGTGGTTCCCTCTGGGCTTCCTTACGAACTTTATTGAATTCTTTGTAATATGCCAAAGGGTTCACCGTGCGCAACCGTGAACGCGCGCTCTCGCGCGCGCCATTCATATGCTAAACAAATAAATTCGTTGAAAGAAACGAATCTCTATCTGCCACTCTTCCTTTCTCTCTCTCTCTCTCTCTCTCTCTCTCTCTCTCTCTCTCTCTCTCTCTCTGTATGTTCCTTTTCTCCGAGAGAGGAGAGCAGCTGCCGAGAGCGGCTCATACCTACGTCGTCGTTAAAAACCAAGGAGAGGATGATACCTTGAGCTATTTAATGAAGAAGGGTGCAAGATGTACCCTCTGCCTGACGGCGATGATGGTGGCGACGATGGTGGTGGTGGTGGTGGCGGGTGGTGGTGATGGTGATGGTAGTGGTGACTATGGGGAGCCAGCTGCTGCTAAAACGCAGTTGAAGGAACAATGCGTTTGCCGATGACGCACTATTCCGAACAAGCGCGTTCGTAAGTGGGTCATCGGGCATTCTAATATTATGCAGTGGGAATTTAATTTCTTCTCTATCAGAATTATTAATTCTCCTGCCACTGTGTTACGTGCTAATCCCTCGCAAGTAAACACGTCAAAATATCTTGCGAATATCTTTAGACCCACTTATCTTTTGGACTCAGATTTTAGGATGGTTTTTATTTGTCATTTTATATATCTTATATTTTATGTATTTTTGCTTCTCTTTAAATGCTTTTATTTGCACGACGCGTGAAATTGCAAATACTCTATCTTCATCTTAATAGAGTTTTATCTTAAAAGATTTTTATGAATCTTAAAAGAATTTTAATTTAATCTTGAATTTTGATACTTAATTGATACTTGATATTTTGATAATTAAAGATCTAAAGTGGATCTTCGTACAAGAAGCTCCATCGATTTTGATGCAACGTAGAATCCGCACGGCGTTAAGGGTAACTTGGGCGAAACTTCGATTAGCTTAATTGATCGACAATATAAATTCAACCATGCTCACAACAAACTTTTCTACGTAATTTACCGTCCCTATAATTTAATCTTTTTATGTCAAATCATAAAATTTAATAATTCCAGCCATATTAACGAAATTATTACGAATAATCACAAGTTAATCCGTTGATTAAGTTAATCGGAGTTCGATCAATGTCACCCTTACAATTAGAGCCATTGGGTGACAGAAATGTGCAGGGACAGGAATTATCCCTGGGCACATTACGCGATACGCATTTCCGTTACGGGAAGCGAAGCCTACGGATAGGCAACCGAGCCGACCAGATCACCAGATGTCCCATTGCTCTACGAGAGATTGACGTTAATCCGCGTTGATACTTGTAAATGCATTACAGGGCCAGGTGGAACGTGGAACCAACATCTCGCAAAATGCAGTTGGTGTACGAAAAAGCGTTAACAAGAGCGAATTGCTGACCAACGTACTTATCGATCATATTTTCATGTTTCATCACTCATCACGTATAGCGGGCACCCTGCACGATAAATATATACCAGCATTTTTGCGTGCTTTTTTTCTCTCGAGATTTCTTTTCCTAAGAAGCCTTCTCCTCCTTGAGAGTCAAAAGAGATTTAGGACTAATTTGGTCGACTTAATTAACGAACATTCTATCGCTATTCTGTTAATTTATGTTTTAACATTTTTTAAGAGTATGTTGAAACTTTTATCATTTATTTGCATAATTAAAAAAGCTGTTTGTCAAGAGATATTTATAATCTCGAGGTAGTTTGTGATCTTTTAGCTGAGCTTCGATTAAACTTAATCAGTGTTTAATATATGTAACTTATCAAACTTGTACTATCAAGAATAGAATTATTATTTTATTCTTTAGGGATGAAGGGAAAAGAAAGATAAAAGTCAGGGACAACGAATTATGTGGTTAAAAATTTTGCTCCAAGTTATTCTGTCATCTAAATCAATCACTAGTCAATCAGAATTTAATCGAACGTGCTCTCACAATAATTAACGTGTTGCTTCGCTCTAGCTTTATATCAATTCAAGAAATTTTATTTAATGAGTTTGTTTTGATGTATCATCGTCATCGGTTAATTTTATGATGTACCTAATTGCGATTTAATCATTTTGCGGATTTTCCCGCATCGGAAAGGTACTAAAATATCAATATATTATCGATTTGTCGCGGATTATCCGCTGCATGCGGTGTCGGGTGTTGCGTGTCGCGTTTAATCCTAACCTAACCTAACCTCACGACTTCCAATGATCTAACCTCCAAACTTGCGGCTGTAAAGATTGAGAGAGGAAAAATATAGGAAACATTAATTTCTTTCATCTTCACAACTGACATCATGAATTCTTTGGCAAGAATCTCGCGTGGGTACGTAACAAGTTACGATTCGTTCAGTTTACATACGTAGATCAATTGCTTTTCTGAGCGAAATTGCCGGATCTCGTTATGCACGCACCGACGATACGACGAGAGTACTTTAAATAATTTCGGAAATGTTGGAAAGTAAATCTAGCAATTTTAATTATTTTTCACGATCGACTTACTTTTCATGCACGTGAATGTTTTACCTGTTATTTAAATAATATCTGGTAATCTATTTAATTATATACATTTGTTTCTAAAAGGATATTTATATAAGGATGAATGAATAGTAAACTTGTGATAATTTTATTCGTATTTTAAACATTTGCAGAAAATTGTACCAGGAATTGATGGTACGGTTGCAGTCGACAACCGCAACGTCAGCCTCATCTACGGATGTCCATATCCCAAAAAGGATAGAACGTGGTCCCACAGATATCCTCAAGGTAAAGGAAATTATTGTATTTTATTTCGCTCCTGAAGGTAGGAGCAAATTTGTTTGGATGATGCTCTTCTATAAGTGTGTCGTCCGATTTGTCTTGTAGGCTTTGGAGACCACGATATCCAGGGATTATACGGCGCCACATTATAAGTTTCACGACGACCCTTACTTGACGCCACTGTCAAAGATGCATAATCGCTCGTACGCTTTGGCGAAGGAGTCTGGAAGGAAGACCGCGATGTGGGTTCGTCAGGAGCACCGCGATTTATTTCAGCATAAAGTAGCAGACCCTGAAATTAAGGTAACTGTATCAGAAGTAATGTCATTAATTAAACGCCGTATCTATATCTGATTGTCGATTCATATAATATTCCACTGTTGATTACCGATATGCAAGTTCAAGTAGTATATTGTTGTACTTGTTTTGCAGGCGTTCGTACCACCTCCCATTTACACAGAGGAAAGTAAAGTGACGGAGGAAACGTTATTATACGAGATATCAAACGGTCACATTTCCAACTCTATCACGATATACGATTTACTAAAAGGTGAGATAACCGTGCCAACGAAACAGGCACTCTTGGAATTGTTGTGCTTTTACAATAATTGTGAACATACCAGTGACGATTTGCTGGAGAATCGTTGGTACGCACTCGAACAGAAACGTAAGGCGAACGCTTGGATGTGAGTCTATGAAAATTGAATACATCATCTTTCCTTTACTGATATGTATTTTCCTCACCTGGCTTTAAATAATATTTTGTATTTTATCGATGATTTACACAGAAGTTATCCACAAATCGATGTACTGTTTGAATTTCTGAAGCAACAAGAGCCCACAGTAGCAGCCGCTGCCTACACTGCGATGATATGTGGTTTAGCTAAACATTCCAGCGTAAGATAACTTTTAAATTAGTTATAAGTACAACTTAATTACAATGGATTTAATCTGAAACGTAAAAATGCGCTATGATAAAAAAGAAAATTCGAGTCTATTTGATGATTGGATAACTTTACAAGTGTACGTTTTGATCAAAGATTGGGATTCTCTTTTGTGGATATTAAAAACTAAAAATGGACAAAGTTAGAAACAAGTTTAGAGACCGAAACGCGTGTTTGTTTATTGTTAATAATTATTCGAATAAATCACTCAAATTTTAACTGTATTGCTTGCATTCTGTCAACTATACATATACTTTGGCTCTTATTGCCTAAATTTCTTTTTTTTTTTTTTCACTGTATATTTTAAAGCCTTATTATTATAAATTTCAATAAAAATTTGATATAATTTTGTTGTTTTAGCCGGACAGGGCTTGGCACTTGTATGATGAAAGTCAAGGAAAAAAAATTCCATTATCCATCGATGGATATAATGCCGTGATGTCGATGGTACCAATGCTAAGACAAGGAGAGGAAAAATCAAAATCTTTGGTAATGGAAATATACAGAGCAATGGCTGCGAACGGGATCACTCCAAACATACATACCTTTAATGCCGCTCTCAATATAGCTACTACTATAAAAACTAATCGAGTAGCTCTAGATTTTGTATCCAACATACTTGCCGATATCATGAAATTCGAGCTAAAGCCATCGTTAACTACATATTTTTATTTGCTGCGAATTTTAAGTAGATTCGGTAATTATACATTCTCTTATCTCGCAAAGATTTTGTGTGCCGGCCGAATGTTGATGAGTTTATTCATTGAAACAGGTGATGCGTCATACAATAGCTTTATGAAAATCTTGGAGTCTTTAAAGGAGGAAACCCTTACCATTCAAAGTGAAAAAGATTTAAATTTCTTTGTTACCGCGATGGAAATAGCGTCCCGGCAGTTCTGTGAGCGTCAAGCAGGTGAAATGGTGAATGAGCTTCTTCTCGCCGGTGAAAACTACAAGTTTATCGGCAACAATTATAGAGTAAGTTTCTTAAACCCTCAACACATTCTGTTCAGAAAAACACCACGTACCGTGAAATAATTTTATTTCTTTTGTAATTAATAAAATATAAAAAAAACATACATAAAGGATAAAATTAACATCATTCTTTTAAAAATCTTTTAAACTTTAATCGATATTTTTTAATGGCATTATGCACAGAATTTATAATATTTGCTGAGAGTTCAAATACTTAAAACAATTTTTTACAAGATCTAAGATATTTGTTATGTCGCGCGTTTTGTATTCTTGGAAATATGTTATTTAATTATATATATATATATATATATATATATATATATATATTTTATATTACGCATTTGGTATAGAGCTAATATTTTGCTTCAGGAACACGTCTATTATCGATTTTATTTGGAGTTAATTTTGGCAACAGAAGAATTCGAGACGTTCTTCAATCTCTACAGCAAGCTTGTACCGCACGTGACTATACCGGAACCTGCCGTAATGAGTGCTATATTGGAAGCTCTTAAATTACATCCCGCGGAGACCGCCACGCAATATATACCAAAACTCTGGTCGCACATGATCATGTTCGGTCATCTAGACAGGGAAGAGTTATTGGAGAATATATTGCACTTGATGAGCGAACATTGTAAACCCGCACCCGATTCTTCGTTGAATGCGCAATTCGCAGATATGGCGCTCGCTATTTGGGATCATATACAAGTAATTGAAATTACTTTTTAATTATACGTAGGGTGCTTCACATTTTGCATCTAATAACAGATTCTCCGACGAATTTGGAATGAGTCTTTGCTTAGCAAGTGTCGATACATTAATACTTTCTGAGCTGTACGTGACTGAAGAAGAAAAAGAAAAACCAAGTCGATTTCAAATTACAGAGAATCTATTGTTAAGATTAAAATTGCTAGTTATGGGATTTTATTTTTATAATCAGATATATTGAAATGATATATAATTGTGTATTATTTTTTCAACAGACTCAGAATGTCAGAAAAATGCAGCACGTCTTGATATCCAATACAGTGGTGGGCAACATTATAATATTGTTGCTACGTGGAAATAATTTCGACAAAACAGTAGAAATTATATCGTCATTGGTTCGTTCGCCGCATTTAATCAAGAATAGCAATACCATTATAACGGAACACATAAACGAAATATTCGAATTGTGTTTGGCGCAAGCGCACGTGCCAGCGATTTTCGTAAGTGTACATCCGTTTTAAATATTAGTTTCAATTAAATATTAGTATCAATTGATTTATAATAACGTCGGTGCATTTACTTCTAGACACTCCTGGAGTACGTTACTTTCCATAATTTAGAAGGAGCCGGGGAAATGGCTAAAAAGTTACACAAAACTGTATCCCTTACCTCCAACCAGGAAAATATATTAATTAGTTTAGTGGGTAACGACGTTCTCAAATTACAGCTCTCTGATGAGAATTAGTTCTTCGAAATAAAGTACTGTATATATAAATGTGTTTGTTTTATAACTTTCGGTCCACTATAATCGATGCGGTAGAAATCAATGAAATTATTGTCTCTCTATTTTTCCGTCTTTCAAGAACTGTTTTGTCTATGTTGTTATCTATTTCGATCTTTCCTTCATCTCTTGTGTGGTATATCTTTTTTGTACCCCATCCAACCTTGCCTTTTTCCTTTTCTTTAACTTTTTGATTCGTAGTTCTATCTTCTTATGTATTACATCTTTTTTCCTTCTTTCCTATTCTCCCAGAAAAGAAACAAAGAAAAGAATTATAAATCATATTAAAGATTTTGACATTGTTGACTGGCACAAATGTCTCACTGCAAAATCCAGACTTGATTAATATCGTGCTTCTGCAAGCTATCTGTATAATCGATTCAATTGAGCATGGGTTCCTTTCTTACTCTTAAAGAGCAAAGAAAAAACAAATTATATCACTGTGTAATATAAATTTCTTGATGAGATATAAAAGCGTGAAAACTACATTTTTATCAGATTGTTACCGTTTTTAATTTATCGATACATTGTTACTTAATACAATTGTACAATTGTATTAATAAATTGTTACTTGATACAATAAATCTTTTTAAGAATATTTATGCATTATATATTTCTCTACTGTGTGTGTGCACAAACATACTAACAATTGAAAGAGAGCTCTCTTTATATCATTATATCATATACCGCGCGACGAACCCGCGCCGCGTTTTGAAGAATCAAAGCGGAGAATCTAAATGATGAGGTGCATGATTGACATGTATCAATGTCCTTGTCTCTTAGAGTTGGGGGGCGTAAATCATTAATGAATTAAATCGGTAACAGTGGGAGGTAGCAACCCTCCAACCGCTCTAGCCGCTCAAATACTCATTTCCTGCGTCAGTTGGCACAACTCTCCGATCTACCGTGAAGTATAGGATGTTAAAGTCTGCTCCACCCGGAAAAATCGAGAAGTTATCATTGAAATCATCGTCGTAAAGATTGGAATTCCCAGCAGATCTGTCAGGATAATGGATAGCAGCGGCGATAGTAGTAATAAACTTTCTCTCGACGATATCCGTGAATTAATTACTGAGGATGAGCCCAATGTGGAGATTGATAGTTTAGAAGAAGAACCAGGTTCGGGAAGAGGAGATAATTATACTTCGATGCTGTACCGGATCAGGGCAAAGGGACGTAAGCTGTTGAAAAATGAGGAATACATTAATTACGAGTGTGCCATCATTTACAAGATACTACCGGAATCTAAGAAACGTCGCGAGGCGTTTAAGAGCGAGTTACTGTTCAGAAACGAAGTCGTGTTTTATAAGCATGTGTGGCCCACGCTGAACAGACTGCAGTCAAACGGTAGAAGAGTGTTCAGCGGAGTACCCAAGATATACGCTGCTAGAGCCGATCTTATTGCCATGGAAGATTTGAGACAGAGAGGTTTTAAGATGGCAGATAGACGGAAAGGATTAGAAGTGGAGAATCTAGAGCATGTGCTGAAGGCTCTAGCAGGCTTTCACGCACTTAGTTTGACGTTAAAGGAATTGAAGTAAGTATGTCTAGTCTTTACAATTATAATTGTGGAAATAACAAGTTTATTCTGAATAACTCGAGAAGATTAACTAGATTTTCCTAGAAATAGACTAGCTCGAGAATCGCTGTAATTAAAAATATTAATGATAATGAAAATATTGCTAAAAAGAAATTTTGTTTTTTACACGCAAGAGTTTCGTTCTCTATCCTCGTCTCCTAGTTTTAATGCAAAAAGATATTACTTTTTAAAGGCCGGAAGAGTTCGTGAGTTTAAGAAATCCTGATCAAGGTATACAAGAAACGTTATTTCGACGGGATAATGAAGATTGGTACCGTCAGTATTATCGCGTGGCCGTGAATAATGCCATCACGATGGTGTCCGAAGCGCTTCCTTCGCACATAGATCACAGAAGACAGGAGGTAATGACGAAGTTGCAAGCTTTCCTAAACGAAGATGTATTTTTCCGCACTATGAGCGAACTCGTCTCCGCGCAAGGACCTCTCTCCGTATTTTGTCACGGTGATTGTTGGACCAACAATTTCCTCTTTCAGGATGAACCAAGCTCGGATACAGAGGTGAATCTTTTATTTTGTAAGAAAAGTAAATTAGAAAAGTGCAATACACATTGCATGTCTGGTAATATCTACAATGAAAGGTCGCATATGTTTAATAAAAAGATGATTATCGTCAGATGATGGTAATCATCTTCCTTTGTTTTTTCAGATACTTTACAAGATAACGAAACGAGAAACCACTTTTGTTGTTCCATACACTTTTATTATATAAATTTATAAGATTCTTATATGATTCAAATGTTTTTTTCCATTTGCGATCTTATTACAAAGATTCCGGTTTAGCGAAAATGATCACACCCTAGACCCGTGTAGCCGGTCGCAAAGATTCTTGCATTATGCATAATTACATCTAATTAAATTCGATATAGTCAACTTTTAGAAAAATCGTGACGTAAAATTATATAACGCCCGAAAGTTGAAAAAATTCAGAAAAAGATATATAATGTACATTTTACACACTCATACTTAACTTTCTCCCTCTCTCTTTCTCTCTTTCTCAATCGTTTAGTTTTCCATCCATGCTGGATAAAAATTTCAGATAATTATAACAAAAAAATAAATACAGCCAGATACACGATGCAAGAATATTTACCCCGCGTTATGATCTATAAATCACACTCGAGACTGACAATGTTGACTGGCACGAATGTGAGATGCGTCTCGCTGCGAAACCTCCTAGACTTGATTTTTAATACTGTGCTTCTGCAGGCCGTTTATCTAGTTGATTTTCAACTGACGCGGGTCGGTTCACTCGCTCTTGATCTTGCGAACTTGCTATACTGCTGCACGAGTGGTGTTGTTAGGCGGGCTTACATGACACAGCTTCTCCAGCATTATCATTCCCATCTGATGTCCTCCTTGCGCGTTCTCAATCCGGAACAGCCGCCGAAAGATCCAGCTATCATGTGGGAATTGTAAGTAAAATACCGAGTTGTGCGACAAAACTATAATAAATTACTTGCACTTTATAAGTAACTTTTCGTTTAATCGAAGAGCTTATTTGCAAATCGTCTTAAATTTCATATGTCTTTAAAAACGGATATATTATCGTCTTAACGAATATAAATGTAATTTTGCGGTGTTCACTATTTTCTGAGTTTAAAAACATAGACTTAGAATGGTTTGACTACCTCTTTGATATTATCGTCTACTCAACGATTACAGATTAAAGGAAGAGATGCGGAGATGCGGACGATTCGGATTGGGATTGGCATTGGACATTCTACCAATTAGCACGTGCGCCAGTCACGAAGCACCGAATCTGTACGAAACGAGTAGCACGGAAACTAGCGAGGAGAAACATAATACCGCAGGAGCACCGCCACGCGGAAACGCTGAGTGTGCTCGACTCATGACTGACTTAGTGCTGGAATTGATAGACAACGAGGCTCTGTAGATCAAATGTCACATTATTCGATAATGATATTATGTGTAATAATACGTATAATGTATATCTCAAATGTGTACGTCTTTTATAACTCTTATTGTCATTGAAAAAGAGTAATACAAAATTTGTTCCGCGAGAAATCTTTCTTTTTTGTTTTTTATGTGATAAATTATGAAGAAAGATAATTTCTTCCCATATATGCATCCATATAATAGAAATCAAAACTACAAAGAAACATTTGCAAACTATATTTATTCCTTCTTCGAGATACGAAATGTCTCAAAACGATGTAAAATTATTTTGTATACATAATCGTGGAAACGATCTGTAACTTGGAAGCAAATAATCATCATCGAATAAAAACGGAGAAACAAAAAGAGGGACTGGAGAAGCGTTAGTAACGTGTCATAATCTGTAAAAGTTTACGATGGACTAACTACTTAACCATTTAAAGATTCAAACTCACAAAAGAGTTATGTCTGCTGCGGTGGCGTGTGCGGTGGCGGCTGTTGTTGCGGTTGAGCCTGCGGACTTGGCGGTTGCTGCTGTTGCTGCTGCTGCTGCGCACCAGGCGGTTGCCAAGGTGGATGTTGTTGATTCTGTTGTTGCTGCTGTTGTTGCTGTTGTTGTTCCTGAGCCAGTCGCTGGTGAGCTTGCTGTCGTGCCCTAAACTCGGCCGCCTTCAGTTGCTCGAGATGAAACTGCTGCCGCTCGGTGATGAGCTGCTGCCGCTGATACTCAAGACCCTCGCGTTCACGCTCCATCGTGGTTTCCAATTCTTCGAAGTGACGCAATTTAATCTCCAGTTTCTTCATTTGAGTTTCGACTAGCAACGCGACCAACGACTTGATCTTGCGTTCCTCCACAGCTGCTAAATGTTTGGCTTTAACAGCTGCGGCCGCTAATGCTGCTGCTGCTGCAGACTGTAGTTGAGCGTCCCTTACGACCTGTGAAAAAATAAAATTAAGTTTAAACACACGATATTGGGCGGTATCAATTATTTAAACATTTTGATATTCTCTTTTATAACATATGTCAAATCAATTCACTGTGTTCAATATTTACCTTGTCTTTCTTCTCCTTCGCTTCAGCAGCCTCTGGATCAGTGGTAGACTTTGTGTCCTCTTCGCCCTCCTTTGATTCATCCTCTTTCTTCGTAACATCTACCTGAGATTGTTCGACTTCCATAGCATCTTTAGCTTTATCTTGTTCCTCTTTCTTCGCTTCGGGAGTCGGCGCCGTGGAATGAGGAGAGCTAGCCGCGCCCGTAGGTACGGACGGGGTCGTTGTCGTGGTAGAAGCCGCTGTATCGTCAGGCGGTTCAGGCGGTCCTGTGCCAGCGATGCCCGATTGTGCTAGCCCCGCCGCTGGATCAAATTTACCTGTAAAAATAAAAAAATAATTGATATTTTTTGTACATTACAATCATTATATGCATTGCCTTACACAAACTAGATCACTCTAGTTTCTAATTTATAATATACAATTATAAAATTACCGTCTGAATTAGCGCTAGCTTGAACGTTTCGTAAATGCTGGTCCATTAATGCAGCTGGTACTTGATCCTTTATCGCGGCAAACTCTTCCATAGCTGCCTTTGCCGCGCTCGCAGCTACTCTAGGATCCACGACCGATGCAAGGAAGGCGACTGTACTCATAACAGGATTACCGGCTTTCGAAAACGGTACCGGTTGGTAAGCCAATGGGCCCAGCCCTTCGGGACCGCCTTCTTCCAAGTATGGATCCTCTATAGGTAAACGTAAGAAATGCAAGATACACTCGTCCTGCGTCCTCGAGCCCACGTGCTCGCATACTTTGTTCCAATCGTCCTTGTGCAATTCTAATCCTTCCAATAGCAAAAGTGTCTCCTGTTCTGTCCAATCGCGCGTGGCACCTGCCGCTTGTTTGTTTTTTAGGACTGCCGGTTTCCTCGAATACTGGTCGATTTTCAGACCGAAATTTGCCATTGCGCCCGCCGAAGCCTTCTCCTCTGAACCCAGGGCACCCGTCACGCTCGGCTTCTTCTCCAAGTCGAGCAACATCTTTGCAGCGGATGGCTGCGGCGTTTTCGGCGGATTTGGATTGACCGGTGCCAAACCGGATGGTGTGTCCGACAGAACGTGGAAGTGCGATGTCGGTGGAGGTCCCATTGGCGTCGGTCTGGACTCTGCGTCTACTTGATAGTTAATAAGTCCCCATTGTTCCAAAAATGCGTGCACGCGCATTATCGCGCATACGTCCCCAGCTAAATTCCGCCTATAAATGGTTTCATATGTGAAAGAAAAACGTCTTTTTTCTATTTTTTTTTTAATAATAAAAATATAACAGTTTTATATGCATATATTAATTAGGTATATTACCTGCAGGCGGTAGATGTAATATATTCCGTTGGATTTAATCGATAAGTGTCGATCATAAAATTCCGATACGCAAGATAAATTTCCGGAGTCTTGGACTTATTTTTACCGTTAAAGAATTCTGATAAAGCTCGCTTCTCTATGGTGTGAATCGAATTATAATCAAACCAGGCGGAATAGCTAGGAACAACGATATGATGCGTCTGTTCCGTCACATTGTCTTCCGGTTCATCACCTTTGCCACCTTCACCTCTTTCTTTACTAGTATCTCTCTCTTCTCTATCTTGTCCACCTTGAGAGCTTCCTTTGTCTCCTATGACATATCGACAGCTTTTAGTTCAGGATTCGTTAAATTAACATATAATTGGAAAACATTTATAACTATCAATCTGATGCCAAAATGTGTGGCATTTTACGATATTACATCACCGATCTAAGTTTAATTATCTAGGTTTTTTTACATACCTTCCATTTGTTCATCAAGATCGGTTAAATTGCCCGATTTGAGAGGTTGAAGTTCGCTATCTTGCTTTTTACTACCGGTAGACGCCAAGGTGGAGTTACCCGTTGTTGCATTGCCTTGGCCTGCGATCGGTGGATTTGCGGGCGTAGCAACCACCTCGACGATACGAGGTTCGGCAGGCGGATCCTCCATTCCTTGAGTCAAATCTTCCTCTTCCTCGCCGCCGCGTGATTTCTTTGGGACCGTTGTCGATGACGCGGAAGAAGCGCTTTGAATACCCGACGGTGCTCTGCTACTATAAATGGCAACGTACGAAATCGAAGGTGAGCAAAGTCCCGTTTGAAACTTGAGAACTCGTTATCATTCGTTATCAAAATCGTACCTCTTACGCTTGCCGAGCTTTGGAGGTGGGCTGGGCGATCGTTTCCTCTTAGGTTTCTTCGCGGGTGGCGGATGTGATGGCTGTGCCATCAAATCTTCCACCGAGAGCCTGTATTTGTGTACTCTTTTCTGACCGCTATCATCTACCTCGTAATCTTCCTCGTTCATCCACTCATTATATTGATCTAAGTCTAACGCCCATGTAGCCGATACTTTATACATTGATCTAGAAAATAATTGCAGAGTTTACTTAACATATTAATTTACATTTAGCATTTACATATAAATTAAATTTGTAAGTAGAAATATTTTGTCAACAACGCTTCCAACGTATTAAAATTGATCAACAGCATCAACTAATTTCAATTAATTGTCAAATTTTCGATAAATCAATTTCCATCAGTTAATTAGCTTAATTTACATTAAAAGATCATCAAATGTTTAAGCACCTTGAATTTGTGTTTGTGTAAGTCCCTTCGGGATAATCCCACGGAAGATCCAGTGTCAACCAAGAATCATAACTGTCTGGAAAGTAGTACCAATGAATTAGAACCGATCGCTCGCGTCTCATACAGGGTCGCGCGTATTCCTCTTCCATCGGATCTACTGGAGGATAGATAATGTGTGTAGCATCCGCCTCATTCTCCACGACAGTCCCCTGATGCTTTCTAACTACATCTTTTACTTTCGCAGCTGTGTTTTTGTCGACATCCGGTCTCACGAAAATACTTGGTACAGTCATACATCTATTCTGTATTAAAGCACGTTCCGCCGCCACCAGCATGTCCACCGTACGATCCATACGGGATCCCGACTGTAATAATAGTGATAATAGCTAATCAGTTCCATGTTTGTGCAATCCTTATATACAGAGCAGGAGTATCAATATTCAGTATCAATATAAAGAAAGATATCTCTCTGCAAAAGATATATATATAAAAGGAGTAAACAATTACTTTTCCACCGGGAAAATCAAAGCGCCTCCATCCTTGTTCCTGCTTAAAACGATAAGCAGTAGCTAATATATGACACACTCCACCGCCAGGCTTAAAATCCAGGAAGCATTTCATCTGTAAAAATTGAATAAATAATTGATTCAAAATATTACATCAATTGCTTTCGTTGCGTAATACACATATTTTACATACTGGAAGCCTAGTCATAGGTGGCTTTGACACATTTTTTCCGAGATTGTCCTCCTGAAACTGCAAAAGCTGCACCAGCAACGTGGCTAAGCTCTTGTTAGTGGGCGGATCCGTTTGTACATACTACAAAGAATCACAAAAAAAGAAATTATGAAATAAACGTATTTAATACTTGCATAATATAATCAATACAAAAAATTAATGAGAGAGTAGGAACGTATATAAATACTATTCTCGTTTTATAATCACGATTATGCTTTCCTATGAATATTTTGTCGATTTCTTGCTTATTACTTCTGTCCAAAGATATATACATGCATACATGTGTGTGTGCACATATATATATAATGCTCCAGTGAAAGAATAAAATTAGGTAATTGTATATAATAATACAGATAAGCGTACATAATTACTGATTTCATGCTTTCACTGTACACACATATACATACGCGTATAAGCGATAGATATACAGTTAAAAAATTTCACGATGATGTACAGTCATCGGGATGATAGTCGCGTTCGCGTCAGCGCTATAAAAGATAATATCAGTGCATTGCGAGAATTCTCGTGAAATTTTTTCTGTCAAGAAATTTATCTGAAAAAGACATCGGCCGATCGGCGGCGTGGAAAAATCGCGATCGGCACGATAGCGCGTGCCGCGAGAGAAGAAGCGAAGGCCCGCACGCAGTACACCGCGACGAGTTTACGACGCCGGGTATCCATGTTCGCACACAGAACGAGCGTACCTTCTTGCAGTTCTTGAGCAGCCACTGCTTAACACCATCAAGCTGGGTGAGAACTTCCGGCGCCTCGAAGAACTTGGCGTTGGGTCCGCCGTCCTTTTTCGGGCCTAGCGACAACATCTTTCATAGATTCCCGACAGCGTAAAACGACGATCCCGATCACGAAGCAACGCGCCGAGCGCAAACATGACACACCTCTGAAGTTGGCCGTGGGTGCACTGGGCGCACGTCCATCGTACGGCGAAAAACCCGTATATCGACTGTAGCGAGAGCAATGTTATCAATTACGGCGGGATTCGATTGACCGGCGCGCGATGATTTTACGCGACGCCTGCTTTACAAATGCAAATTCGATTGATTATCGGAAAATATTGGCTCGACTCGCGCGAGACGCCGTGGTTGGTAAACGCGTCCTAAAACATGGCCGCCATGTGCGAGAGCGATCGGTCGAACAGACGTGAATTTAGCCGCTATTGGGCACAGAGAGAAGCTGACGCGCGATGCGTCCTCAACTAATCGAATTTCCCTACCGGAATAAAAGGGGAAGCGGCACACAGCTCGGATAAACGCGAATCGACCAATCACAGTCGAGAATTATTGAAAACGCAAGACCGCCATTTTGAAACTTACGATTGTGATTACGAATTCTGATTGGTCGACACGGACACGCTCCTTGCTGTTTTTCAATGCAAATTAATCTCGATTAAACTTACTCTTTTTTTAATTTTTAGAACCATAATCCGCTGACAAAAATTGAGCTTAGACCTCAATCAAATTCCATTTAATTTAACAAGTGATTTATTTCAATTGAAATTGTTTAAAACAAAATTTCTATTTTATTCGTTGTCTTTAATCTTTTTTTCATATCTTAAACAATAAAACAATACGTCTGCCCATGCTGATAAAATAATACTATTATTTAATAAGTTAAGCATGATTAATTCATTATAATTCTTCGTGCACGTGGATCCAATAGAAACTTGAACATGTTTGATTTTCTCCGAAACTCGATCCTTAAGACACTGAAAATAAACAATTCTGTGATTCTTTTAAACTTTGATCTTTTTACAGCTGAATATTAATCTATAATCTATACGTACCTTTCAGAATTGATCCCAGTAGGATATTGCTGAGTAAGAAAGCTCACGTACTAGAATGTATTCATAAATAATTAATTTAATTTAAGTTTTTATAATTTTTTTCATTTAACAGCGACTAGGAGAAGTAGGCTATACAAAATTCTCTGGCTTGCTCATAAACGCCAAAAAATATGAACCCACCAACAGTAAAGCCAGTTACTCTCGGAAGAAAACCAGCGAACCACCTGAAAACGTTATTCCGTTATTGAAATATCGGGAATGGATTTAGATTGAGAAATACAGTATCTTACACAATCCTCACCCTTTAACGCCGTGATCTCTGTAAACCTCTTTCAACATTGTCGATATCTTAACTTCCTCTCTTTCCGCCGACGTGCTGGACAACATAATTCTAGTCTTGGCAACATCTAACGGCGTCGTTACAGCGGCCGATATAGCAACTGTGTATGAGAAATGAAAAATATCAAAAATCTCGTATAAATAACGATTCTGATTGTTTTAACCGAAATTATTTCACCGAGTACACGCGAGTTTCGAGTCATTACCTGACGCAGAGCCACAAGCGGCGCCTGCCAGGGGTGTGCATTCTCGCTGCGTACGTTGGGTCCAACAAAGCTTGAAATACTCCCACAATGGCATTTGGATCACGCCGAACGGCAGATCCCGAAGAACGGTGCTTCCGTAACCGCGATACAGTGTTCTTAATCTCAGTCGATGCGTGTCGGGCAAGAGCGCTTGTTTCCTTTGTTTAATTACCTCAACTGGCACCCGAACCGAGCAGGCAGTCTACGTGTTAAGTCGAGTAAGTAAGTTTCAACATATTGTTACATAACATTTTTGGTATCGCACGATTTATAAAATATTATTTATATAATAGATATAAAATATGATTTACGTGATTAATAGTCATACTTGTAGTTGTATGCTAGCACCAAAGTTTAAAATATCAGATTTATTCGACTGTATTTAGCGTCGTCTACAATAGCAGGAGGAGTATACAGTGAGACGTAAGTAGTAAGTTATTGACAATGGGATTTTTACAATTCAAGAATAATCGACTGTAGTTGGTCAATAGCCTATTACGGCTTACGTCTTACTGCATACTCTTGCTGCCATTGTAGACGACGCTTTATACAAAACATTGTTGAACGCGATTAACGAATTACTTACTACTTCGGCAGACGATGCTGCGACCATGTGTATAATGGAGTGATACTGATCCGGTATACATGGTTGCGAATACTGTTTTATTCCCTCATAAGTGATAAAAAATATAGCAGCTGTAACAAGATTGTTTTCGTTAATATTAGAGATAAAATGCTTTCTGGATGTGACTCTGTGCTAAATTGTAACGTGTACCTGACGGAGCTGAACCCAGCACCACGGGACCCACACCTTTGTACAGCTGCCTGAAACCGCCGGATTGGAAAAACCCATGTTGGCTTTGCAAGCGCGTTTTCAGGGTGTCCAATGGGAAAAGTGTCACGTCACAAATGATCCCTGCAAGAGCACCTGACTGACGTATGAAATAGCGATTATTTTCTAATAAAATCATAGGTCAAAATTTTACCTTTCAATAAAGAGCAATCTATCGACAACGTAGAATTTATTTATGACGAAATTAGAGAGGAGCATTTATGCCCCTAATTTACGAAAATCAATTTGAAATAGCATCAGACTTTCACGTTGCGTGGAATTAATCGGCGAGGTTTACGCTCGATAAACGATCAATGTGCGATCAATTGATTGATCATTGAGGAAGTGAAACATCGAACTGTAATTAGCCGGTCGTGACAAATTGCGACACTTACGACAAACGACGTGAGCAGGATGTCTCTCTTGGAGAGATTCGCCGCGGACCCCTCCTGCTCGTGAAGCATTTCCTCACCGCGTTATGATCCACCTCGACGATAGTGAACGAGAGGATTTCAAGAACCGTCATTGAGCTGATAAAGCGGAAAAGTGGCCTCTAATCAAAAGACTATCTCGCGCCAGATCTCTCGGCGTTAAAGTCCGCACGATCATTGACAATCGGTACAACGATCATTATCGGATGCTGAAGACCTCCATCCGGAGCGACGTGTTTTTCTCCTTCTTCCTAAATTAATGACACCTGGCCGCTTATGATGTTGCAATACGTGTGCGAATGATGCAAGCCGGCGAGAATGCGAGAAAACACGTGCTCCATATGTAATGTAGTACACTGCGTTTCATTGATCGAGAATCGAGTGTAGATGAGCGCGCCAATTGGCTGGGAGGTCTCGAAATGATGCGCTCTTCTACACCAGTCCCTAATTATTTACACCCAAAAAGAACTCGATTAACGAAACGCGCTGTACCCTTTATAGGCCTATTCTTTTTAGCTCTTTTTCTTTTCACGTTGGAGAGGCCTGTGTAAACCCGCGTCAACCGTCAACCAGCTCGTCGTCTGCTTCA
>NW_020220757.1:0-2678 GCF_003070985.1 Temnothorax curvispinosus | reverse complement strand
ATTTAAGAGTATATTTAAGAGGACAGATCTCAGGACGAATAGAATATACTCATATATATATATATATATATATATATATGAGTTAATGTGTATCGTGGAGAAGTTCTTAGAACGCAGGGTATATGTATATAAAAGAATGGGTATTTGCAGTTCGCCATTTTGGACTGCCTAAGCAGGACTAATTACGGCGAACTGCGAATATACCCGTTCTCTTATATATACCCGTTAGAACGTAGGGTGTCTCAAAATGTCTAGAATGTCCTTGGGGGATCTATGCTGTCTGAGAATATATTTCTAATATATCTGCATATTTTATGTAATTATATTTTTACAGTTCATTCAAGAATATGCCAAAAGATATACCGTTTCATAAGCTTCATAAGAAAGTAAAAATAAGGAAACTTATCAGTGAAGATGTACAGGAATCCAATTCAACGAATTCTTCAATTGAATTCGAACAATCACATACTTTCGTTAGAACCCATACTTCTAAAATACCAGATGTTTTTCATGATAAAAAAAAATTTGAACTTTCTCACAATTTGGAACTTATTGATCAGTCTGAATTTTCTGACCATTCTCATAATTTTGAGTACTCTGAACATTCTGAACATTCTGATTATGAATACTGCAATAACGACGGTAATGGAGAAGGGTATATTTTGTATGAAAATATAAACCCTGATGATTCTTCCCACCATTCTTACTCGCCATCTAATTCTAACTGTTCGCGGTCTAGTGACAATTTAGCTTCCGCAAATTTAAAAGTGCTAAAATTTCTACGTGGTTGGGCTTTAAAGCATAATGTAACGCACGAAGCAATTTCAGACTTATTAAAAGGTTTAAAAGAAAATCACGAATGTTTTGCCGATGATTCAGAAGACAGATTTCCTGTCAGTGCACGAACACTGTTGAAAACAGGAACAAAATTAATTAAAAAAGTTGTTGAGCCTGGCTATTACATTCATATAGGATTAAAAAATCAATTATTAAAAATTGCTTCTGAATATTTGAAAACCTTAAATTCTTTTAAATTATTAATAAACATTGATGGATTACCTCTGTTTAGAAGTTCGCCTGATCAAGTGTATCCTATATTATGCACTGTAGTATCCGTTCCAGAATTGCGTAAAGAAGTATTTCCTGTAGGAATTTATTACGGTAAAGAAAAACCTGTAAATTTAGAAGATTATTTAACAGATTTTATAACTGAAATTAATAGTCTCCATGAGAATGGCCTTCATTTTGAGAATCATACTGCACAGTTAGATGGTGTTTATTTTGTTTGCGATGCTCCAGCGAAAAGTTATATTATGGGAACCGTATCACATACAGGATTTCATTCCTGCACTAGGTGTACTGTTCGAGGTGTCACTTCAGACAATCGACGGATTTTCATTGATTTAGAGAGTCCTGCTCGCACTTCTGAAGATTTTGTACAAAGGAGAGACCCGAATTTTCGCCGTCGAGATACTCCTCTTATTAATATCGCGGATTTAGATTTTGTAAAGCATTTTATTCTCGATTATTTACACTTGCAATGTCTTGGCATAATGCGTTCAATGATAGTGAATATGTGGTACCAGGGAGCAATTCCTCATAGACTTTCGGCTGCACAAGTTGAATTGGTGTCAAATCTTCTTGTTCAGTTTCAAAGGTATATTCCTGTAGAGTTTGCAAGAAAATGTAGAGAACTCTACATTGTTTTACGGTGGAAAGCAACGGAATTTAGATTATTTCTTTTATATATAGGACCAATTGTTCTCAAGAATGTTTTGAGTAAAGAGAAATATATTCATTTCTTGGAATTTCATTTTGCAATGAGAATTTTATTAAATGTGAATCTGTGTAAAAAGCAGGAATTTCGTCAATTTGCTAAAGATCTTTTAAAACATTTTGTTCAGTCAACTGTATTATTATACGATCAAAATTTTATTTCTCACAATTTTCATAACAACATTCACATAGTTGATGATGTAGATTATTTTGTCGACAAATTAAATGATTTCTCCTTGGATACGATATCTGCATTTCCTTTTGAAAATTATATGCAAAACATTAAAAGAAAAGTTAGAGGACGCAATAAGCCACTTGAACAAATAGGACGACGAATTGGAGAAATAATGTCGTTTGAGTCGGATAATTTAAGGAAAAAACGCCAAGATAAACAATTTCCAAGTTTTTTAAATCCCCATAATGAGGGTCCTTTGTTATCAGCTTGTACGCGTCAGTATCGTGGTGTTGCTCTTCCAAAATTTAAAATAATGAACAAAAACCCTAATAATTGCTGTGGTACTGCTGCCGGAACCATTATTCAAATTGAGAATATAGCTTTTTGTGAGCGTTTGCAAGTTCCAGTTGTTATCGGTAGAGAATTTATTAATAAATGCGACTTCTACACTATACCTTCTGAGAGTTCCCGCGTAGGGGTATTTAAAGTTAACAAATTATCGAATCTCAAAATGTGGCCATTGTCAGAAATTACGACAAAATACGTACAGTTGCCGTACAAAACTGGTTACGTTGTACTGTCAATTTTACATTGTGATACGCTTTAATTGAGATCTTACTATTCTACTTCAATCTATTTTTCTTTTTTTATCTGGTATTGTATTTTGTACATGGGTATCGTTGTATGTGACAATAAGGAACACATTACAGGTACAAATAATTCACTT
>NW_020220756.1:0-1188 GCF_003070985.1 Temnothorax curvispinosus | reverse complement strand
GCATAACAATTATCTTTCAAAGCAACATACATATTCTCTTTACAATTAGCGCAATTTAATTTAAAGATTTTACATCTTTTTTTGAAATACATGTCACTTGAGTTAAGTTAGGTAATATATGTACTACTTGGGTTTTAATTTTTTTTTTTAATAAAGATACTACCCACCCACTTTTGGGTTTTTTCGAAGTACAAAGATATTACGTATCATTTGGGTTTTATTAATATTTTTTAATTTAAAATTAATGATACTACCATTTGGTTTTTTTTTTCGAGGTAACATATAAAGTAACTGGGGGGAATATGCCAGTGTGGAAAATATGCCACTCGTTATGTTTAACAAAGTTACGGCTAGGAGCGTTGTTGTATATACTGTGAAATTGTTAAAACTATTATATCTGACGTTTTGCCTAAGTTTTACTTACTTCCTGTCAGTATTATAGTTTTTATGGGATAAGTATAGTATGACAAATATGACAACGTGCTTTTTAGAATTTTCTTAGTGTTTTATATAAGATATTCTTCAAGCATTACACTATTTTTAACTCGATCAGCTTGTCGTTTTATTAATATTGGTTAGGATGAAAGTATTTAGTACGTCGCCGATTTGTTTTACTGGCAATCGTATAATACAGGCTCATTTTAATATGTATGTATGTATGTATGAGTTTATTATTTATCCCCGCAGGGTTTACAAGGCGTTTTTGTGAGGAACGATCCCAAACCTCTTACAAATACCAATTCCCTTATACCCGACCTGGCCACGTGCGACCCTTTACATCCTGGTACCCCCCACCCTTTCGGACCCTGCCTCTCATTTTCCTTCTCTTGGCCGCTTCTTCCGTTGGACTTCCGTTGGGACCCTCTTTCCGTGCTCCAACTTCTTAGCTCTCCGCCTCCTCACCGCTTTCGCCTCTGTAACACAGGGGTAACCTCCTCCCTTTCCCCTTCGCCTCCTCCTCTCCCCCTTTCTTCGACTTCCGGCCCCCCCTACCCTTACTTCTCCTTTTATTTTCCCTCATCCTCGTTCCACACAATCTCCTTTCCTTTCACCCAAATTCTATTCCACCCAAATCTCTCTGGTTCCGTTCTCCGTCCGCTTTTCCGCCTTCTTTCACCCTCTTCCTACAATTAATTCTCGGCACTCTAGGTCCTCGCTGTAACTCATATTGTCAGGTCCTCGTCCACC
>NW_020220755.1:0-5667 GCF_003070985.1 Temnothorax curvispinosus | reverse complement strand
TCGCGTTAAACATTTGATAGTCGTGAGGGGAAAGCGACAACCCCCCTCTGGTCCTTCGAGTATCGCAAATCTTGCCTCCGGGGCGAAACTATCCCCGTTCATTGGTCCTTCGAGCCGGATTTCGCGTTAGAAAATTACCGCCGACTTTTCGCTCACGTCGTATCATTCATTAACTTGTTAATTTTCGCACCTTCTTGTAATCGCGCATCGCGATAACACGTGGCGCGTGGTAGTCTCTCGCGATATCTTTCGTTCGCAACTCTTTGTGACGAGAATACTCGCGTGAACTTCTCTTGTCGCAACCATGCCATTGCTGTTATCTGCTTTTGCCGTGAATACGCTTAATTGTTTGTTCTTATAGTCGCGAGATGCAGTAACGCGCGGCGTGTTAATAATCTTTAGTCTCGCGCGATATCCCTCGTTCGCAATTCTTAATTCGCAGCGAGAATACTCGCGTGAACACCTCACTCGTCGTAACACGTTCCGTCGCTGTTATTCGCATTTAACGCGAATTGCAATAACGCGTGTTAATAATCTAATTAATTCGCGACGAGAATATTCGCGTGAATCCACGATCTCGCGCGATATCGCTCGCTCGCAATTCTCTCGCTCGTTGTAACACGTTCCATCGCCGTTATTTATACTAATCGTAAATTGCGCAATTGACGCGGTAATTAGTTAAAGCCCGTCATTGTTAACATAGAAACCGAAATATTCAGATCTCGAATATTCTCGGGCTAGCCATACGTTTTCGCCGCGCCGTCGACGGCCTTGACGCTCGGTCACGGGCCGGCAGCGTATGTACACAGTTTTTCTACATAAGCTCGCGTTCCATAATAACGCGCTACCTTATTTTCGTTGTTGCTGGGTGTGTTTCGGCCAGACTCGAAATACATATTGAAAACACATACTGAATATCATTCCGATCGTTGGAATTCTCGCAAACATAATTGCCACCGATCGAATGTTCGTCGGCACTGGTTCCCGGTATAGAATATATTGCAGCACTCAAGGTAATCTCATTAAAGATTATAATTACAATTATAATCGCAATTGCAAAGAGTTGGCGTAATTGATGCTCATGTCGTGGATTATTGCGCGTGTCATGTGTATACTGCTCCTGTCGTATACGCTGCTCGTGTCGTAGCTCCGCGCGCAACATGTATTGCTGAAAACTTAATTTGAACAAATACTTGAGTGCATTCCTCGCCGTAACCGGGCACCTGTGCCAACCTAATTGATAATTTTGATTGCTGATACAACTATTTTTTTTTATTTTGTACATCCCTTGCAACCCTCTTCCTTGCTAGCTCTGCACTGCATTCGATCCCCTTTTCTTGCGTTCGCCATTCGCTCTTGCGATTAACAAACTTGTCATTTTTACTGCGCTATTATATCGTGATTGAAAAACATTCTCGCGTGAATAGTCCATTGAGCCTTCGCGTAGGAATCCGAGCCGAGCCATCGGTTATTCCTCATCACCTTGACGAACGGAACGGTTGTTTGTTTTCGTTCTCTCTTTCGTCCCTTCGCATAAACTCGAAGCCAATTATTCGCCGGTATTTTCACGGGGCGACAATACTGTTACGCCCGCTCGCCCGTGCCGAGACGTTCGTTCTCGTGGGCTGAAATTGGCTTCGCTCCGCAGAAGTTTCAAGCCGAAGCGCGTCTCTTGACAACGGGGACACATAGAATTATTGATTTAATTACCGCCTGTCAGATTGATCTGGTGACTCGAATCGTTCGGTCCGGTTTCCCAGAACTTTCTTGTATTCCGTTCTGAGTTTAAATAAACCCGAGTTCCTTTTTGTATAACGAGAGTGGTTATTTCTGCGATCCCGGAAGTACGCGGACGCGTTCGTGAGTGCGCGCGACACGAATAGCGAACGGAGCGTAACAATACACTACGCGTCCTTGGGATCGTTCGCCGTTGCTGTTGATCGTTTACATATCAACCAACATGTCGAAATCAAAATCTGCTCCCCCTTGTCGCGAGTTATGCGTCCGGCGGATGCGGGAGATTTATGATCTTGCCCGGAAGGCCTCGTCCGAACCGACGATCCTAGAGAGTTTTCTTGCCCGCTATCCGAGCGTGGCGAGAATCGCCGAGGATTTTGAGAACGCGCATCTAAAGCTTATACAAGAGACTACTGAGTTCGACGCCGAGGACGCGATTCGGGCAGACTTCGATAAAATGCATTACGCCGTGAAGGGACGGTATCACGCGCTCACGGGCACGACGCTCGGAACCGCACAGGCTCAATCCGCGAGCCACGCGTCGGCGATCAAGTTACCCAAAATTACGTTTCCGCAATTTTCGGGCGATCTTACGCTGTGGCCGTCTTTTATCGCCTTGTTCAACACCTCGATTCACGACAACCGACAGATCTCGTCAATAGAGAAGTATCAATATCTGCTGGCCTCGCTAAAGGGGGAGGCGCTCAATGTAATCAAGAATTTGCCCCTCGCCGCGGAGTATTACATGATTGCATACGACGCGCTGCTCGACAGGTATCGGAACAGAAGGAGGCTAGCGGACCACCACTTAAAGTCGATACGCGAAGCCAAACCGTTAAAGATCGAATCGGCCGATGCCCTCCATAAATTATTAGATACGTTCACCGAAAACACTCGCGCGCTAAACCTGATGAAGTTCCCTACCGATTCGTGGGATTTCCTTTTGCTCAATTTCCTGCTCGAGAAGCTTCCCCGATCATTGCGGGAAAAGTTCGAATCTGTCCATCGGGCCGAAGAGATACCGCGATACGCTCAACTCATCAAGTTTCTTTCCGAGCACTGTAAAGTACTTGAGGCCATCTCGGGTCCGTCGACCATGCCGTTCAAATCACAATCGTCCGCGTCGGCTTCGTCGCTTGCAACTCGAACTGCCGAGTGTCCGGCGTGCAAGGAACAACATCTCGTGTTCAAGTGCCCTCGATTCTTGAAACTATCCCCCCGGGAAAGGCATTTAACGGCCAAAACCGCGAACTTGTGTTTCAATTGCCTTCGCGCGGGTCATGGCACTAACAACTGCACATCGACGGGGACGTGCCGGTCGTGCCAGGCTAGGCATCATACCCTATTGCACTTCGGACGGAATTCGGATCCAGCGGACACCCCGGCGGATACCGGAGCCCCCTCCGAATCGGCCGCCGACGGGAGTTCGTCGCCACAAAATAATGAACCCCTCGTCACCATGGCTAGCGTCGCGAAATCGAGTTCGACAGTATTATTGTCAACGGTGCAGGCCGAAGCTCTCGACGTTCACGGAAATCCCTTCCCTGTTCGCATTCTTTTGGATAGTGCCAGTCAATTAAATTTCATTTCGGAAAATTGCATGAAAAAGGGTGGTTTCAAACGAACCAAGTGTCGTACTGTAGTCCTAGCGGTAAATAATACTAAAGCGGCTGCCACTCGAGGTAGCACCTCACTCGTGATTCAAGTACCGGGTAATGGCAATACTCGCGTTCCGATAGAGGCTACGATTCTCCCACGCATCTCCGCCCAATTACCTAGTAGACAAGTCGAACAAAAAGCGTGGAAACACATAGAGGGATTAAAGCTCGCGGATCCGCAGTATCACCGACCTGGTCCCGTCGACCTCTTAATCGGCGCAGATATCTTTGCCTCGTTGATTCGGGACGGTCGTCGTCTAGGGAGGAAAGGTGAACCAGACGCCTTTAATTCCATTTTCGGCTGGGTTCTGGTTGGCTCAGTGTCGACTCAGGCATCTCGGTCTACACACTCGTTCCTGACTCTCGATTCTCTAGATGCATCTCTCAGTCGATGTTGGCAGTTAGACGGGACCCCCACACACTCGGGGGTCACAAACTCAAGCGGGAGGTCTCTCGTCCGCACGCCGCATGGGCGCGTCGCGGCGGGGTCAACCGCGCGCGTGATGTCTCTCGTCCGGGCGTCGCATGAGCACGTCGCGGCAAAGGTGTCCGCGCAATCGTTGTTTCGCTTCACCAAGCGGGATGTCTCTCGTCCGGGCGCTGCATGGGCACGTCGCGGCGAAGACATTCGCGCAATCGTCGTTTCGCCTCACCACACGGGATGTCTCTCGCCCGGGCGTCGCACATCGCGGCGGAGACACCCGCGTAATTGTCGTTTTGTTTGGGCGAGGTCGAGTCCTTACACGCTCACCTCGTCATCATGCACCGCCGAGTCACACGCGCTCGGGGGTCACAAACTCAAGCGGGAGGTCTTTCGTCCGCGCGTCGCATGGGCACGTCGCGGCGGGGATAACCGCGCGCGTGATCTCTCTCGTCCGCGCGTCGCACGGGCACGCCGCGGCGAAGATATCCGCGCATTCATAGCATTGTTTGGACGAGGTCGAGTCCCTATACACTCATCTCGTCATCGCGCGCCGTCGAGTCGCCTGCACTCACGGTGCCCTTGGATACCGCCGTCTCGGCGTAGCACCACTCGGGTGTCGCCGAACGGCAGGACCTTACCGCCGACTTGGCGTATCGCCTTGTTCCTCCCGCCATCGCGGAGGGCTCGTTGGGTGTCGCCAAGCGGCCGGACCTCATTCGGAGGTTCCGAACGCACTCGCATCCTTGATCCAGGGGGGCTCTTGACCCCACTCATGTTCGCATATTGTCTCCGATTTGTTACCAAAACTAGATCAAATGCGCTCACTCTCGTCGTGGATCAAATCAAATTTCAGTCGACCTTGTTATACCTCGTCAAATTTGTACGATCTCGTTGCTTCACAGAGGATATCGGTAGCTTAAGACGCAACCAGAGTTGCTCCAATCCTCTGCGAAAACTCGCCCCCTTCTTGGATGGTCGCGGAGTCCTCAGGGTGGGCGGCAAGCCTACCCATTCCGCCATCTCATACAAGGCTAAACACCCCGCATTGCTGTTTAACCGACATCGACTCACGGAACTTATAGCAGAGCGCACCCACCGCCTACATTTGTATCCGGGACGTCGAGCGTCACATTACATCTTGTCACAAAACTTCTGGATCCTAGTAGAAGCTATCCTGAACTCCGGACCCCTCTGTCCCACCAGTTCAGACTCCAGCGACCTTGGGGTGCTTTTCCCGGGGTATTTCCTTACCCTGGAGTCTCTCATGGCGGTTCCACACCCTGACCTGAGCCCGGTGCCGAGAAACAGACTCGATCGGTGGCAAATGGTGCAACACATGCACCAGCAGTACTGGAAGAGGTGGCATGACGAGCACCTACACACCCTCCAACCACGACCGAAGTGGTTGCAATCGGCCCCTACGGTAAGAAAGGACACATTGGTCCTGGTAAAGGGCGAAAACGCCCCTCCCTTGCAATGGAGACGAGGGCGGGTCGTGGAACTGCACCCGGGCCGTGACGGCGTCGCTCGGGTCGCTACGGTGCGGACAACGGATGGCGTGCTTACCCGTCCTCTGGTGAAGTTGTGCCCACTGCCGATGGACGCTTCACCAGAGGAATCTGTTCAAGCATAGAAAATACGTCGTATTTTGGTGGGCGGTATGTTCGGCGTATCGCCTTGTAAATAGCATAGTTACTTCATGTCCATGTATTCATGTATCGTTTATACTTAGTTGCATAAGTCATTTGTAATTCTCGCGCGAAACGTCGGCGGATCGCGATCAGCCAAATCATGCGACTCACCTGTCGGTGCTGCCATCGCCCATCCGCCGACGGTATCCACCCCCCC
>NW_020220754.1:41344-59022 GCF_003070985.1 Temnothorax curvispinosus | reverse complement strand
GTCCGCGCAACATGGACGGATGCTATCAACCTGGTGAATCGGCATCAAGAGGCGAGTGGAAAACTCCCGCAGAAGTACATGACACTGCGAGCGCGTGGTAATCACCATGTAAATACGTGAACCCGCGAGTGAAAGCGGACAAACACGTCGGCGGAACAGTAGCGTGCGTCAGAGTGGGGATAGCGAGACAATGCGGGGAGCAAAAGCGACATCGTAACTCAAGGCTGTCTTTCGGATACAGAGGTAGCCTACGGACGTGTCTACTTATTGTATATAACAACCGGAAACTCGCGTAATTGCGCGTTAAATACTCGTTTAACAATAACGAGGGGTACTTATTGTTAGTTACCAATAAAAGTAAAGTGTTTGCCATTAGGCGTAGGGCACGCGTATGCAAAACATACAACTGTGAATCACATTGTAATCGACGATCTGAAATAAAAGAATCGTTAACTTTGAAATAGTGTCTCAAGATTTATGAAACATACTTACCTTCTACTTACCTAGTCCATCGGCGATAATCTATCGTTGTCCAGCGTTGACTCGGTATACGGTAAAGCGAGGATCTGGGGAAGTTCAGCAGCGGCGATGATCCATCCTGGGCAGGAAACTGAAACAGAGAAGAGTTATTATAGTATCGTTCAAATCAGAGACGGAGACTTTACGAGACCTTCTCGGTATATATAGGTCAAACCGAGTGGCGACCGATTGATAGGGTGAAATTCAGCATGAATCGCATCCTCAAGTAACAGTGTCCGGTTACAACCTTGAAGCCGTGCGCTAAGACCGTCCGCGCGCAGCTTCTTAGCCAACCCCGCATCGTATTGAGACGGCTGTCCACGCCGAAGAGCTGAGGCGTGCGAAGCGACGGGCGACGCCGCTGCCACGACAGGTGGCGAGACGGAGCCGGCGGAGCACACCGCTGCCGTCGGTTAGCCGTGCGGTGGTGCGCCACTCGGTGCAATTGGCGGGAGGTGCTAGTCAGTGGGGCACTCCCGCGGAGAGTGCCGCGCGGAGCGGCGCCGGACCAGCGGGACGAGCCCAGCGACGAGTTCCTGAGCCCATCCACAGGGGAGGAGACCTCCGGGGACGAGGGGGATATCCCCGCTAGAAATTAAATTGCGCGAGCGCTCTGAGGACGGAGTCACATGGGGAGCTGAAACCCCTCTTTTCCTTTTTTTTTTGGTTTTTCCATTTAATTACATATTTATTTGGTTTTCTTGTTTAGTGGACCGTAGAGTCACGTTGGTCCATTTTATCCGTCCGGCGCTAATAGTATTAAGTTATGCGACAGCGGTCGCCGAGCAGCGGCTCACATAGTTCTTAGGACCTTTCCTCCCGATCCACACAATTTGATTTTTTTTTTGGCATGACGATGCCCGGCCCGACTGGATATAGAGTTAATTTGGTTTTGAATATGTGCGTGGATCACGGTAACGCACATTTGAGTTTAACGGTCGAGTCACCCACAATCTTCAGAGGGCGGGCACCAAGTGCACGAACCACGCGTGCCGCGCGAGTAATAATCATGCTGCCGACTCACGAGGTCCCCAGGAGGGGGCATACGCGAAAACGACGCGATCCGAGCACCTAGTTCGGGCGACAACCCGCGAAATCGCGAACGGGACGCCATCTCGGGAAAAGGCCGGAGGTGCGCCAAAAGGGGGACCTGACAGACCCTAGGAACCGAGCGCGGGCGAAATCCGAGCACCCGGACACCTAGTTCGGGCGACAACCTGCGAAATCGCGAACGGGACGCCATCTCGGGAAAAGGCCGAAGATGCGTCCAAAGGGAGACCCGACAAACCCTAGGAATCGAGCGCGGGCGAAATCCGAGCATCCGGACATGTAGTTCGGGCGACAACTCGCGCGATCGTGAACGGGACGTCATCCTGGAAAACGGCCGGAGATGCATGCTAGGGTGTAACCAAACGATACGTAATCGGACTACGGGGTACGCAATTTTGTCCTCTTAAGATCGAGTGTCAATACCGCGATTTTTGACGCTCAAGCCGCGCGATTGCAGCCGCGCGTCTTTGATTAATGTCTGCTTTGCATGTAATACAATGGAACTATTGCCAATCCCGCGTTTTTAGTCGTTCGACTCTAGCGATTGTGGCGACGCGATTCAAAATCGCGCGACTCAACTGCTCCTGGAGCAGTCTATAGCCGCGCGGCTCAGTTTACTCAATTGTATTTGGAGCAGTTTAGTCGCTAATATTTTGGCAAGTTCTACTTTTTAATTAAATTAACGTTTCACAACATGAATAATTTTATGTTGTGTGAATTGGTGAACAACTATAAATGGTTATATGACCCACAAGATAAAAATTATAAAAATTTTTGAAATTCTTCTGTCTCTCTCGCAATAAGCAAATCATTTAGAGCACTCCTATAGCTTTCACAAAATAATAATAATGTAATTTCTTCCTCTTCTTCTTCTTTAATAGTATGAAGAATTATTAAAGTTTTTTCCTCCATGTTTCATAAAAGACTGCACACAGAAAAATAATCATTCTATAATGACTTTATTGTAGATTTGCAGATTAAGTATTGATAAGGTTATATCTATCCGGAAATCTACCATAAAAAGTCGTTATAAGTATTACATTCACTCAAAACAAGATTCTGGCTTTTCAAAGACTTGTGTCAAGATATTTGAAAACTATTAATAAGAAAATATTCTTCGTTATAAGAAAACTTACTTAAAAAAAATAAAATATTCCTTTCCTTAGCTGTAGAGTAATTATTTTTCTCTGTGAAATCGCGCGACTCTCATCGCGCTTTTGACAACAGTATGCGCGACTGCTGTCGCGCGATTAGTGCCGCGCGGCTGCAATCGCGCGGCTTGAGCGTCAAAAATCGCGGTATTGACACTCGACGTCATCGGTCGCCACTCGGTTTAACCTTAAACTACCGAGAAGGTAGATATTCGTAATGCAAACGACTACAAAAGTTGAACAATTTGTTTAAACAATTTTATCTTTTCATCCCGCCACGGGTGCCTTGTCAGCGTCGCCTGTGCTCAAGATACCGTTAGGTATGACCTTGGTCGGCCAGCCAGGGACACCGGTTGCCCGGACAACCGCTTGATCAGGTATATATATACGTATATCTCCTTAACCCTTTCACTTTTTAGATTCCCGCCACGGGTGCCTCCTCTGTGTTGCTCTGCCCAACGCCTCCGCTATCTATCATTCACCTGCCTCATCCGTGGAACCAAGATGGCCGGACAACCGCTTGATCGGGTAAGTCCCCGCACTAAGGTAAGTCAACGCAACTAATTCTTTTTGATTTTCAGGTTTCGTCTACGGGTCTCTCATCACCATCGCCGACGTCATGGATCACCGCTGCTCACCGATGTCCAGGATCACCACGTCTGGGAGATGCCGCGACACGAGGTAAGTACGCGAACTGTCGCGAGAACCACGATTAATGCCGTTTCTTTTCAGGTTTCCGCCACGAGTCCTTCATCTATGGCCTCCTCTGATACAGGATCCATGATGACCTTGAAGCTCGGACACCGCTAACACACAGCTGGCCGGACAGCCGCTTGTTCAGGTAAGTTGAAGGTAAGTAACTGACATTTCTGTATATATTTTTGCAAATAATTATTGCTTTTATTGTTAACTATTGTTTCACAATGGTGGTGGTTCACAATTACTGATGCCGCGCAAGATGGCGGTCGCACGTTTCGCAAAGTGCGATTTCACGATTCCGGTACGCGAAAAACCGTACGCCTTTCGTATCGGCGTCATGTAACGCTATGTGCGGGCGTTCCCGTTTGTTTCGGACACTGTGGTAGGCTTACAAATCGTAATTCGGTACGTTTTCGCGATATTAACTACGATACGCCGGGATATACGCGCGAGAAGATAGCTACTATTCGAGCGCCCACGAGAGACTGCCTCGAGGAATATTCCTCTCTCGGGCTCCCTACCTCCGAAGTTTTACCCCCATCGTGGGGTCTCGGCCGCTTTCTCCTCGCGGTAACTTTCCACTTTACGCAGATACAATAGCTGTTTACGAGTTTCGGCTCGCCAGGTGTGCGCCAGATGTTCTCGATGGAAATTTCCGCCGCCAGTACACTATTTACGACGCGCTTAATCGGCTCCCGGGTAGTGGTTTTTCAACTCTTCGAGAAATAGACTTTTGAGGGCGCCGACCCGTGCGCACGGCTTCTGCTACGTCCTTAATGCCGATTCCGGGTCGACTTCCTAGAGACGACGTCCAGATCGCTTTCTTGGTGTCCGCCGATGGCGGCGACCCTGGTGCCTATTCCCCTAGTCTTTACTAACCGTATTCTGGCCTAATTTCCTGTAGCCGATGTCTAGGATCATCGGTTTCCCGGACTGTCCTGGAAACCCATCGTCCGGATGGTCGGATCGCGACCGCGATTCGTTCTTCGGATGTACTAGGTATCCCCGAGGACGCACTTTCGACCTTTTTCCGCTACGATGCTCGGTTCGGAAATTTGCGGATAGTCCGGTGAACTGCATGTCCGGGTGCTCGGATCTCGCTCGCGATCGACTCCTAGGGCCTATTTAACCTTCCCCAGTACGCACTTGCAGCCTTTTTCCGCACCGACGCTCGGTTCGGGCACCGATGCTTGTCCGGGCGCTCAGATTTCGCTCGCGATCGTTTACAGGGGTCGGTTGGACCTCCCTCTGGATGCACCTTCAGACGTTTCGAGCTATGGCGTCCCATTCGCGTTTTCGTGGGTTGTCCTGTAAACCCTATGTCCGCGTGTTCGGATCGCGCTGGTTTTTCGTAGGCCCTCTCTTGGGGACCCCGGAAGTCGGCACCCTGCCTCCTACTCGCGTAGCACGCGCGGTACGTGCACTAAGTGCCCGCGCTCTGAAGATTGTGTGTGACTCGACCATTTAACTTACCGGTGCGTTACCGATCCACGCACCTGTTCGAAACAAAAAATAAATCCCTCCACTTTTAGTCGGGCCGGGCACCTTCGTGCCGAAAAGAAACTGAAAATTTTGTAGATTGGGGAGAAAATATCTTAATGGCTATACGAGCCGCTGCTCGGCGACCGCTGTCGCATACCTTAATATTAATTGCGCCGGACGGGTGAAATCGATGACTTTATTAAGTGAAATGGAAATAAAAAAAATCAATCATAAGCTGAAAAAAATTAGAAGAACAGAAATGGCCTCGACTCCGTCCTCGAAGCGCTCGCGCAACTTAAATCTAATCGGGGATGTCCCCCTCGTCCCCGGAGTAAGTAGTCTTTCCCGCTGGACGGGCTCATAAACCCGTCACTAGGCTTGTCCTGCTGCTGGCTCGGCACCGCTGTCAGCGTCACCGTCTCCTGCACGGCGGGAGAGCCCCATTGGCACGCGTCCCCCGCCAACTGCACCGACTGGTGCGCTACCGCACGGCTAACCAACGGCAGCGGTGTGCTCCGCCGGCTTCGTCTTGCCACCTGCCGTGGCCGCGGCGTCGCCCGTCGCCCCGCACGCCTCAGTTCTTCGGGAGACAGTCGTGTTATCACGACCCAGGGCTGACTAAGGAGCTGCGCGCGCACGGTTTTTGCGCACAGCTTCAGGGAACACCTAGTACACCCGGGGAACAAGTCGCGGTCGAGATCCGACTACCCGGACACGTGGTTCGGGCGACAACCCGCGCAATCGTGAACAGGACGTCATCTCGGGAAACGGCCGGAAATGCATGCTAGGTAACACCTGGTACACCCGGGAAACAAGTCGCGGTCGAGATCCGACCACCCGGACGGTGGGTTATGGCGACAGTCGCCGAGATCGATAGACCCGGACGTCGGCTACGAGAACTAAGTCCGGAATATCGTTAGTAGGGACCGCGGAAACAAGCACAAGGGTTGCCGCCATCGGCGGACATGGCAAAAGCGACCTAGACGTCGTCTCCAAGAAGTCGACCCGGAATCGGCATTAGGGATGTAGGAGAGGACGTGCGCATGGGTCGGCGCCTTCAAAAGTCAAAATTTCGAAGTGGTGAAAAACCACTACCCGGGAGCCGATTAAGCGTATCGCAAATAGTGTACTGGCGGCGGAAAATTCCATCGGGAACATCTGGCGCGCATCTAGCGAGCCCGAACTCGTAAACACCTATTGTATCTACGTAGCGTGAAAAATTACCGCGAGGAGAAAGCGGCCAAGACTCCATGGTGGAGGTAAAACTTCGGAGGTAGGGAACCCGAGAGATGAATATTCCTCGTGGCAGTCTCTCGTGGGCGCTCGTTATGGTAACACCTTTCTCGCGGTATATCTCGGCGTGTCGCAGTAACTATCGCGAATACGTACCAGATTACGATTATAAGTTTACCAGCGTCCGAAACAAACGGGAACGCCCGCACATAGCGTTACATGACGCCGATACGAAAGGCGTACGGTTTTTCGCGTACCGAAAACGGGAAATCGCACTTTGCGAGACGTGCGACCGCCATCTTGCGCGGCATCAGTAATTGTGAACCACCACCATTGTGAAACGATAGTTAACAATAAATGCAATAATTATTTGTGAAAATATATACGAAATATTGATTACTTACCTTCAACTTACCTGAACAAGCGGCTGTCGTCCATCTTGTGTGTTAGCGGTGATCGAGCTCGAAGATCATCAGTGCTGCTGCATCAGGGGAGGCCATAGATGAGGCACCCGTAGCTGTAGCGGAAACCTGAAAAGAAACGGCATTAATCATAGTTATCACGACAATTCTCATATTGACCTTTGTCGCGACATCTCCCATACGCGGTGATCCTGACGACGGTGAGCAGTGATGATCCATGACATCGACGGCGGTGATGAAGCATCCGTAGACAAAACCTGAAAATAAAAGAGAATTAGTTAGTTAATTGACCTTAATGCTGGGACTTACCCGATCAAACGGTTGTCGCGCCATCTTAGTTCCACGAGTGAGGCAGGCGGATGATAGATAGCGGAGGCCCGAGGCAGAGCAACACAGAGGAGGCATCCGTGGCGGGAATCTAAAAGGAGAAAGGGTTAAGGAGATATTAACGTGTATATACCTGATCAAGCGGTTGTCGCGGTAACCGGTGTCCCTGGCTGGCCGACCAAGGCCATACCTAGCGGTATCTCGAGCACAGGCAATGCTGACGAGGCACCCGTGGCGGAATCAAAAAATAAAATTGTTTAAACAAATTGTTTAACTTTAGTGTCGTTTGCATTACGAATACTTACCTTCTCGGTAGTTTAAGGTTAAACCGAGTGGCGACCGATGACCTGGAGGACAAAATCGCGTACCCCGTAGCCCGATTACGTATTGTTCGATTACAACCTTGCGACCGGACACTTCCCAACAGCCGCGTCGCTTGACCAAACGGTCACCCCGGGTGATCTTACAGAGACTACCCGTTGCAGAGCCACGCGCGGCACAGACGGGACGAGCGGTAGCGGAAGCGCAGCCGCCTCAGGGGAGACCAGCAGCGGCACCTGCATCACGGGAGACCGAACTCCCAAGCATGCCGCCCAAGCCGTTAATGTCGGCATTGCAGGTCCCCATTATGACTCCCGCGCCTCCTCCTCTGATAGACGCGATCGCGGAATTCGTTGGATACGATTTCCCGATCGGCCCGGTTGATCAGCCCTCCGATGACTTCCAGTCACCGTCGGGAGAAAGCGAGAGTGACGACGACGAGGCTTGGGAGCCGAAGTAAAAGAAAGACGGCTCGTCGATTGACGATAAAACATATATAAACTACACGTTTCTTTTGTTTAATTTTTATTCTTTGATAACTTGCTCGTTAAAATGGTTACGTAGTTTATTTTCGTTAAATTTTCATTTCTGCCATTCACATTTATTCCGTTTATTTACATTTACGGCATTCGTAGGAGATTTAAGATTAAGTTGCGTTGAAAGCCCGTGAGGCTGGTTACATTTAGATTTTTGCGTATTATTAGAATATAAGCTCGGTAAGACGGCAAAGACCGCGCGTAATTTTAGGTTAAGAATGATATCCGTCCGATAGGTATAAAACCAAGTTTAGTTGATACTTTGACTAACCGCCGATTAAAAAGGTTTTATATTATTTAGCGGTTGTCGATATAGTTTAAGCGATAATGATCGTATAATGATAAGCGCGTTTAATTGAAACGCCGACATAGAGTTACGGCGATAACCCGTATCGGGGGCACGGAGGAACATCCCCCGGACCCGGTACGCGCGTCCATAAGGTGGGCGCCGAAAAAATCACAAGTTCTTGGAAAAACCATCTTCTCCAGGAACAACCAAGCCAAAATGTCTTTCGAGGACCTGGGACACAGCCCCAGGGGGTGCGCGCTATGACCCGGTAAAAATCCCCGGGAACGTAACTTCTCCAGGAAAAGAGAGGTCCGACGGACTCGCCAGGACCGAAGGAGCCTCTCCAAGGGCTCAACAGGTGCCGTCCGGTCACAGTAGAAGAGCACCGAGAAACGCGAAGAAACACAGGCTGGCCGATAGACGTGTCGGAACCTGCAGGGTAGGAGACACTCGAGAGCTGAAGGTACCCGACCACGCTCCGAAAAATCTCAAAAATGGCGACCGTGACAGGACATGTAAGTGTCAGCGGTGTTTTGAACCAGTGAGTGCGCGTAAGGATTACGACAGCATCACGACAACAGGAAGATTTCGCGAACGGGATAAGTGAGGCAACCGTGATAAAGTGCACACGCGTGTTGACAACGTGCGCGAAAAGTGTGAGGTCGTGCGGCAAGTAAAGCCGAGGCGGCATAACAACTCCCACGAAAAGCAGTACGATCGCGTAGTGGATAAATCATTCGCGGGCCAGAAGATATCCGTATCCGAACTTCAAGAAAGAAGAAGCGCCAAGAGCAAAGATAGTAGAAGAAAGAAGATCATCGAGGGAATTGAAGACGGAAGTTCCGAGACGTCATTACAACGGGCGACAAACGAACACGAGGGCGTAACGCAACGTACCGCGCACGTCCTAAGACAAACGTGTTGCAATCTCGCACGGACGTACAAGGAGAAACGCTGGTTCCCCGAGCACAAGTGAGCCGAATCGGTCAAAATAGGGTCAAAGGCGAAGAGAAAAGGCAGAACAAGCTGCATACGCTCGAGCCAAATGTCAACGGTGGGACATACACCGAGAAGAGTGTTTACCAGGTCGGACGGACCGGCACTCACGGAAGAAGAAATCTTGCGCAGGCAAGAAGAAGAAAATCGGCGGATTGACGAAAATCAACCGTTGATAGATACAACCAACGAGGGAGACGAAACGGAAATTGTCGACCTCAGTAAAGAGAAAATGGCTGACACCATGACCGAAAACAAACGGCAAATGATGCAGCAAATACAACAGCTGACCGCGGAGTTGGAAGAAATGCGGACCATTCAACGACAGAGGCGTGATTCCGTTGTTACAAACAATACGGATCGCGGCCCGGCTGGTCGGAGTACCGCACAACAACCGGGCGAGCGAGCGTACGACGACGAGAGTACACGCGGAGGAAAAATGATAGAAATGGTGCCGTTACAAGCCCGACTGCCGAGAGGTGGCTGGATTAAAAGTCCTTTCAACGATTTATCGTACAAAGGCAAAACGGACAAGCAGAACCCAATCCGGTTCTTGGAAAAGTTCGAGAAACTAGCACGTTACGAAAACGTATCCGAAGAGGAACAATTTTTCTACTTCGGCAAATGCTTGAAAAGTGCCGCGAGCCAATGGTACGAGTTACAGCGAGCGGATGACATCTATGAAATCAAAGAAGCATTCAAAAAACATTTCTGGGGATGCCAAGCCCAGATGAGATTCCGACAAATGGTATACTTTGGAAAATTCAAACCCGGAGAATATACCATGACCGAATACGCATTGGATATGGCCAGACAGGCCAGAACATTGATTCCGCCGATGTCGGACGAAGAAATAGTGCAAACTGTGCGCGAGCACTTTGACGGAGACATCGCGCGCGAACTACGACCGTCAGTGGTCCGAAACGTTAACGAGATGATCGACATGCTCGACACCTTGGAAAACGAAAGAGCAACCAGGAAGTTGCGCGTGGAAGCGCGCAAACCTCCGGACAAGCCCAACAAATATCGCACGGACAATCCAGGATATCGTGGCAACACGAGGACACCTTACGCCAAGGATGACACCCGATCTAACAATTTCGCTCGACGCGACGCGGCGAAAAATTCGTCGCAAACCAAGTCAGCCAACTGGCGAAAGTCGGACGCATCCGAAGCCAAGATAGGAGATGTCGACATTGTGGAATTGCCCAACAGTGACGATAACGAGGGCAAAACAAGAACTACCAGATATACGAGAAACAAAGATACCCCGAAGACGGGATACCGCGACAAAATACAGCCACGCCAGACCGAACGAGGAAGAAACCTCGCGGCAATCACGGCGAACGGTGAAAATCAACACGAAGAAGAAACCGAAGAGCAATCTTCGGAGGAGAGCGAGCAAGAGTGCTGTGCCATAACGCGACAGCCGGAAGAGGATGAAAAACCCAGTGTGCCGTCGAACACCATAAGCACCGAACAAGTAATCGAGGTGCTCAAGCGGGAAGTGGAACTCGCCGAAAAGGGAATCAAAGTTCCGATGATAGAACTGCAGTTCGAGAGATGCAAGGTGAAAGCACTGATAGACACAGGCTCACAGGTTACGGCGATCACAACCGACTTGCAAAAGAAACTAAGCGAATCAAGTGAAGTTATCGAAGAAGTGCCGGTGGACGAATTCAAATTGAAAGGAGCGTTCAGCAACGAAGGAGCGACGGTCAAGCGAAAACTACGTATCTTATGTCGATACCACGGAGACAAATTCTCGCATGACTGCTGCGTGGTGGACGAGATGGCATTCGAGATGGTGATAGGAATTGATTTCCAAATGCGATACCGAATGTTGTTATCGTGCGACAATCAAATGGACATAAGTTTCCGTAAGAGATTTGATCCGGTCAAGCTGCAAGAGCAAGTGAAAATATTCATGCGAATGATGAAGGAATACCACGGCCCAGACTTTCTCAAACCCGATACGAGCATAAAACAAATGGTCGAACTGACTCGACAGATGGTCGACGGAATGACCCGAGATCGCAGAACCAAGGAACAGATCCGAGAGGAATCTCCGGTCGGTAAAAACGAACCGAAGAAGAAGCACAAGCGATCTTTACGTCAATTCGGGAACAAAATGAGACGAGCTTTATTCCGAGACCCACGAGACGCAGTTAAAAAGGCGTTGTTTTGAGACAATGACGGGGAGCCAAACGCTCCGAAACTCAAAAATGACGGGGAGCCAAACACCCCGAAGATGAAGAATGACGGGGAGCAAATCACCAAGAAAGAATCAGCGAGAGCGGTAAATGCAGTGTACGTCAACACAGACGACAGTGACTATGTGCCACCGAGTCCTGAAATAGTGCCGCGAAAATCGAAGCCGCGAGAGAAACGGAACGAGGCGAGCTACCGCGAAACTGACAGTGATAACGAATCCGTGACAATCGTCGGTCCGACGAACGAAGTGACGCCGAGAAGTGACGAACGTCGTGAACGATCGAGTGAGTACACGGGAAAACGCGTGAAATTCGACGATAATATCGCGTCGCGGAATAAATCGCGTCAAACGAGCCGGCCAGTGCGATCGAAAACAGTGACGCGAAGTACGACCGACGAGGAATCCGAATACGAAAGTCCAGGCAAGCGGAGGCAGAACGGAACGAAAAAGCGACCACGATCGTCGAGACGATTGCTATCGCCGAGAAAAAGACGCATAAGAAACTTTGAAAAAGCAACGAGGCACGGAAAAGAGAACTGTATTCGATACGGTGTTACACCACACGAGCGCAAGCAAAGTGTGAGTCTTAGATCCAAAATTACTACCGCGAAAAGGGAGACTGCCGATCGAAAAGCGCTGAACGAGCCGAGAAAAACGAGTACCCACACGAGGGGTCTCCGAGAAAAATTTCTCGGTCCGAATTTCGCCAGGTGGTGTGAAAGCGACAATCGACTGCGCAGGTGCGCCGAAGTAGTGGGGGCAAACCGCGCAGACGTACGAATAAAGCAGGAGCGACGAGTCACATTGCCCAGTAGCTCTACAGCCATCACGAAGAGCACATCGGTCGCAACGTCGCAGATGGAAGGCAAAATGGATAACCGACCAGCGACGAATACCGAAACGGCCGAACAGTTGTCGATGGATGTCGGGGAGGTGAACGATCATCGACCACCCATTGTACCCGACCCACCCGCGATGACCGATAACCAGCCGACGACGACGATGAGCAACGACAAGCGGGCACCCGCCGACGTGGAAATAGGCCGAGTGATAGAGGCAAAGGATGATAAACCTGAACCGAGTGGCGGGTCGGCAAACCCAGTCCTACCTGAGGATGACCAACAGCAACCGAGTTGCAGCCACGGGAGCGGAATGCTGACGGAGCAACCCCGGCCCGGTACCAGCGGGGGAACAACCGCGGGCACACGAGCCACTATGACGCAACGAGGGCAGCAAGCGACGAATTATGCAGCGATGGACGAGGCAGAGCTACTGAGACACCTGATCAGTGGTCTCGATGAGATGAAGAAACGGCGAGGGTACCAGCAGTACAGATACGTGACGGAACAACATGCGAGAATGGTGGACGAATATCTGGCCAACACGCCACCGGCGCCAGACGTTGCGACATCCGAGCTGCGTAAGCTACGCGATCAAGTGCGAAAAGTCACGGACGAGTTGGAGAGAAGCGAGATATATCGCAGACGACAAGTTTGCATGATCGAGAACTTCCACGTGCCAGACCCATCGAGCGGAGGTGACCAAGCATTGGTCACGTTGTTAGCCTCAGTGGCATGGGGATGCCCGAACGAAGCGGAACGACGGCCATTCAAAATAATGTTACAGTTTGGCCCTGACAAGGCTTACGTCGATCCATGCCCGTCAGAACGCGACGAAGAACGAACCCAGCAACTAGCGCGGAAGGACGACGGGGCGAAACGGACAACCGCGACGGGCAAAACAACGCCCGAACAAAAGATCGAGAAAGTTAGACGCGAGCCACAGTCAAAACAAATGGACGACAGCGACGCAGAGGTCCAATCGATTTCGAGCGAAGCGTTACGGACGAGGCCACCCACACCGGGAGCATCGCTCATTCAGTCGCACAGCCGGCTTGAGAAACGTTCTCAGCCGGAAGGGAAGGACGCCACGGAGACCGCGGGCGTATACGTGATCCAGCTGGACTCAGTATCGGAGGCCGAGACGGTGGTAGAACCGCCGAAAGCAACAACCTCAACCACGTCGCAGCACTCGACGAAACCGAAGGAGAGAATCGTCGTGGGGGTGAGCAAACGGAGAGCGGCGAAGACAGCCAACAAGCGCAATCGCGAGCTCCAGAAAACGGAGAAACGCGGGACAAAGCGCGAGAAAACCGATCGACATCGACGCCGAAATGACGACAAGCGCCGCGCCAGAGCGAAGCGTCACAATCGCGATGACAAGGGAAGCTTGACGCGGGACGATACTTCCGACGCCAAGCTGACGGGGAGAATGCGACCGGGCACTTCCCAACAGCCGCGTCGCTTGACCAAACGGTCACTCCGGGTGATCTTACAGAGACTACCCGTTGCAGAGCCACGCGCGGCACAGACGGGACGAGCGGTAGCGGAAGCGCAGCCGCCTCAGGGGAGCGGCAGCGGCACCTGCATCACGGGAGACCGAACTCCCAAGCATGCCGCCCACGCCGTTAATGTCGGCATTGCAGGTCCCCATTATGACTTCCGCGCCTCCTCCTCTGATAGACGCGATCGCGGCATTCGTTGGATACGATTTCCCGATCGGCCCGGTTCATCAGCCCTCCGATGACTTCCAGTAACCGTCGGGAGAAAGCGAGAGTGACGACGACGAGGCTTGGGAGCCGAAGTAAAAGAAAGACGGCTCGTCGATTGACGATAAAACATATATAAAATACACGTTTCTTTTGTTTGATTTTTATTCTTTGATAACTTGCTCGCCAAAATGGTTACGTAGTTTATTTTCGTTAGATTTTCATTTCTGCCATTTACATTTATTCCGTTTATTTTGAGATTACACTTACGGCATTCGTAGGAGATTTAAGATTAAGTTGCGTTGAAAGCCCGTGAGGCTGGTTACATTTAGATTTTTGCGTATTATTAGAATACAAGCTCGGTAAGACGGCAAAGACCGCGCGTAATTTTAGGTTAAGAATGATATCCGTCCGATAGGTATAAAACCAAGTTTAGTTGATACTTTGACTAACCGCCGATCAAAAAGGTCTTATATTATTTAGCGGTTGTCGATATAGTTTAAGCGATAATGATCGTATGATGATAAGCGCGTTTAATTGAAACGCCGACATAGAATTACGGCGATAACCCGTATCGGGGGCACGGAGGAACATCCCCCGGACCCGGTACGCGCGTCCATAAGGTGGGCGCCGAGAAAATCACAAGTTCTTGGAAAAACCATCTTCTCCAGGAACAACCAAGCCAAAATGTCTTCCGAGGACCTGGGGCACAGCCCCAGGGGGTGCGCGCCATGACCCGGTAAAAATCCCCGGGAACGTAACTTCTCCAGGAAAAGAGAGGTCCGACGGACTCGCCAGGACCGAAGGAGCCTCTCCAGGGGCTCAACACGTGCCGTCCGGTCACAACTTAACCTTGAAATCGACATCTAGAACCGCAGAAATCGAGATAGCCACCCAGGAGGCGGGAGACATCATTCCGACTGTGGTGAGCCTGACAGCGACGAGACGAGAGCAAAAGAGCAGACCACCGACACCTCGGCCGCAGGGTACATCCACTCCAGTCGATTCGGCGATTGAGAGTGCCTGCCGACGAGCCTGCATCTGCGGAGATTGTTTGTTCACAGGTCTACGTTGACGAGGAACAGCTGAGGATGGAACTCGAGGCCTTTCGAGAACAAGGGGCCGGATCCAATACCTTGCTGACGAAGACGAGGCATGCCGGCTTGGCGAACGTAAACCTAGCGCAGTGAGCCGCCAATGTAATGGAAGTGGTGGAATCCGAGGAGGCGAGCCAGCTTCCGGAGACTACGAAACCAGACGAAGAGTCACAAGTCCTGACCCAGCTATAGATAATAAGGCACAAAACGATGTAAATAGTTATTAGAGTTTATATTTTATACGTAGCGATTAAGATTTTGATAAGCCGTGTGCATTGTGACAGATTTAGACCTTTTTGATACATAAGTCACTTGAGTGACATTGTGACCGGAACAACGAATGAGATTATAAAAATATTTGGTAAAAGTTTACAATAACTTACACAGCTCGGATTACTTTGACCTTGACATATGTTGTCAAGGACATAATACTGAGTAACTTTTCCTTATAACTTAGTCGGCGGTCGCTGCTTATTAAAAAATTATTAACAAAAAAAGGTTTGGCGACCTCACCGATTTCAATGACCTTGATATATGTTGCCAAGGTCATGACCCCGAGTGACCTTCAGAAGGTTTTAGCCGTGCCGTTTTGCTCGTTATTCGTTAAAAAGTTATTAACAAAAAAAGTTTGGAAAATACGTAGATTAGATGACGCGCTTTACAAGTATTTAACTGTTTAAAACGCGTCACTAATCTACATAGGTTAGATGACGCGCTTTAACAGTATTTAATTGTTTAAAGCGCGTCAACTAACCCATGCGTAAACTATTTTGGGGCTACCGCACCTCCCCCGATAGCAGGGGGGGTGTGGGTGAACCTCGGTTCGCGTGAAAAGTAAATGAGTGAACTATTTCGGGGCTACCGCACCTCCCCCGAAAGCGGGGGGGTGTGGTTGAACCTCGGTTCGCGTGAACTATTTCGAAGCTACCGCACCTCCCCCGAAAACAGGGGGGGTGTGGGTGAACCTCGGTTCGCGTAAAAAGTGTATGCGTGAACTATTTCGACATATATATTAGTCATTTATGCCTTCCAATACTCAAAATAGCTGCTATATTTTTCAAACTTTTTTTGTTTATAACTTTTAATAAGCAGCGACCGCCGACTAAGTTATAAGGAAAAGTTACTCAGTATTATGTCCTTGACAACATATGTCAAGGTCAAAGTAATCCGAGCTGTGTAAATTATTATAAACTTTTACCAAATATTTTAATGAGCCACTTACTCGGGCTGATATTTCGGTCGCCACTGTATTTTAAGCGTAAATACAGAAAACCTTTGTAACTGCGTTGTCCCGTTTTTTCTTTCAACAATGGCTGCCGTCTTCTACGTCCCGGATGTGTTCAAGGCCGTCGGCCACGCCCTTGTTATGCGAAGCGTACTCTACGGTATCTGAGATAGGATATTCACAGGGGTCGCAAACAATCAGTCGAATGTTATTATAAACAAATAACAAAAAATTTATTTCAGATGTAACACTTTCGAATGCGGACGCGTTCGCTCGACTGCGTGGAAATGCGTCGAGTGTTGTGTAAGATTGCTTAAACGTTAATTATAACGATATCGGAGTCAAAATAATAAATTAGCATTTCAGCACGGCAATTGCGAGCACCGAGACTCGAGCGTTATCGCCGTGACTTTCGGCGTGACGACCGAATGAGTAAACAGTGGAAACAGGGCATTGCCGAGTGAATGATCTTTGCGTGTTTGCTTTGTTTCCTCTGTTTATAATTGTCGATCACGGATCTCTCGGGGACTTCTCTCGGTGACTCGGGTGTTGGAGAAGTCTCGAATTTGCGAGAAGCCCCCGAAAGTTTAAAGGGACGCGCGCCCCTGGCAACGGGGCCAGTCGCTCTCTGCTATTCGAGTTGCCGCTGTCTATCGTTCGAGTTGCTCGCTCCTTTTCGCTTGCGCTTAATAGTGAGAGTTGCTTGCTCTGTCGCTAGCTTAATCGTTCGAGTTGCTTGCTTCGGCATTCGCTTGCGCTTTTCGCGACTCAATCTCTACCTTTCTTATATTCGCGATTCTGTTTTTTGTAAATATTGTAAATAGACAAATAAACTGTGTTTGTCCGTCAACTCTGCTCTTTGACTGTCTCTTTCTATACGCGGTTCGTGTCCTCGCTCGCGTGCGCGGTCCGCTTTCAAACAAGTGTTCTCAAAACGTCGCTACCGCTTCAGGTGCTAATTACTAGGCGCGTGGAATGCTAACTTCCCGTTATCTCGCAACAAGTGTCGATTAACAATATATTATCACGCTACTGACGCTAGCGGAAAACGGGACAAGTACACGGTCGCGGATTATTACTTGAGCAACTCGGTGCGGAACGATGTTACTCATCCGACGGATGAACGTGGACTGTCCTGGAGGAACGTTCGTTACTCTCCCACTTTCGCTCCGCGCACGCGTAGTGCCTTACATTTTGACGCGAAGCCGCTATCTCGCCCGGCTTGCCCATTAGCCAATCATACCTCGGGGTGTAAATGGTACAACTCCACCTGAACCCTGTACTCTTATGCGCTGAGTCGATGTTCTGACTCAAGGCCTTAGCACATAACATGGCGTATTGGTCTACGTCAGACGTAAGTCTTAGACGTAAGCAACGCACAAAAATTGACGTACAACTTATATGTCGTACTACTTATTAGCGTGCTACAAATCAAAAGTAAGTAAACAATCTAATCACTTATGACGACAACGACGATGTCCTCACAATCTCGCCAGCTGTGGAGGAGCGCGCCGTCGTTTTTTTTTACTACTTGATCTCTTTAAATACTTTCTAAATCGCGATCAGAC
>NW_020220754.1:12307-26344 GCF_003070985.1 Temnothorax curvispinosus | reverse complement strand
TATCTTGTATTCCCTTGTTAAATTTAAACACAATTTAAAGATTTTTCAAAGTAGTGCAACAATTATTTTTTAAGGCAATATATATGTTCTCTCTGTAATTGGCGCTGTAATTTAAAGAGATATCATTTCTTTTTTGTAATTGTAATAGATCACTTGAAGCGCGACTCTCCTTTTTGATAAGGTAACATAATTTTGTGATGTGTTTTGATAGATTACTTGGGTTATAATTTTTCGGAAATAAAGATACTACTGCTTAGATTTTTTCGAGATTTTTTGAGATATAAAGATTACGTCTACCACTTGTTACTTAAATTTTTTCGAGGTATAATACTACCACTTTCTTTTTTTTTCGACGTAACAACATATAGGTACACTACTATGCGTGTACTTGGCGCCTTTTTTTACCTTTTTTTTTAAAAAGTAATTTTGTACGGATATCACGCTTTTTTGTAGTGTTACGCATCTTAATCTTATAAACAATATATCTTATAATCTTATAAACAATATATACAAGGTATAAAGCTAAAAGTGTTACAAATTATTATTTCTAAAAAAAACAACAATTTAATATTTTGCTTAGTTTTTTAAAAATAATAATCTGTAACCCTTTCAGCTGTACACCTTGTATATATTTTTCAATTTCAACGTAAAACATAATCGCAATATAGCATGATTAATGTTAATAAGTCGTTAACTGTAAAATTCTTTATTTATTTTTATTTGCGTGTCTTACTGAATGTTGTTCGCAACTGTATATGTACCGATATCTTCAGGTATTGATATTTTTGATAATTACAGATGGACACCTGTAACACGTGTCTGAAATTTACTCGATTTGTTTATTGTTTTATTTCCTTCAACTAATCGCAAATTAATTCTATTTGATAAAAGCAATTCTGTTAAATTTCTTATACATAACGCATCGTTTATAATTTTCTATTATAAATATTAAACAGTACGATATATATATATAGAAAATTATAAACAATGCGTTATGTATAAGAAATTTAACAGAATTGCTTTTGATATATATAATTGATATATATATATATATATATAATTAATATATATATATATATATATATATGTAGATCAGTTACTTTGACGACGATTTCTAGTACGAATTGGCAAATTTGACGACTTCTGGCTATTTTGACGACGGTCGTCAAAATTTTATTAGTAAATCGTATACTTCAGCGACGTCGTCAAACTAACCCGAAACAGAGAAATGGTTACTTTGCCGACACTGTATACTTTGACGACATTATATTTATTTTTCAGCGATTTTGACGACAGTAAGAGAAACTTGTAAAAAAAGATAAAAAACAGACTTTTACATAACACTTAACGCATAAAGGAATGAATTAATTAGAGTTTTTCTATCCTCAGGAAAAAAGGAAAGACTTTGATTATTTCATTTCATCATGCGTTAACGCATAACACATGACGCAAGCTGTAGTACTCCTTAGTGCCCACACCCAATAGGTGTTTTAAGCCCTAAGCCCTAAGAAATTGACCAATTACAGTCAATTATATTCTCCTCAAATTCAATAGGGCTTAAAACACCTATTGTAGATGGGCATTTATACCTAAACCGCTCCATTAAGGCTCAGAAACAATGAGAAAAATAAAGAATAAGATAAAGGAATAAGGAATAAGGCATGTTGCATCTCACTTTAATGTACGTGTACTGAGATGGCTATACCTTTGTCGGCAACTTTGTCGCTGTCGCTATCGCTATCGCTATCGTCTATTGTGCAAGGGGCTTTAAAGCTGGGAACACATATTTTTGCATAACGCATAATACGTAAGCATAAGAAAATTGATTGGTCTATTTCCTTATGCACATGTGTATGGACCAATCAATTCTCTTATGCTTATGTTTATGGGCTTATGCAAGTTTGTGTGGATATAGCTTAAGGCTGAGATTGAAAAGAGACGTATGACGTGTGCGTCGTGTTAGTCGTGTACGCTCAGTGCAGACAGTGCGTTTAGCGCGTTTAGCGCTCGTGTTGTAGTGCTGTCAGCTGTCAGTCAGTTATAACCTAAAAATATATATCGTGCATTATCGTGGTCTCTCTCATCTTAATGTTTCGAGAAAAGGGACTTTGAAAGTTAATAAAATATGCGTGTATTGTATAATAAATCATACTACAAGAGATCATATTTTTTCAGTAATGGAAATTATTTAATGAATTACATGTATACTCTATAAAATCGAATATGGACTGCTATAAACACATTAGAAACTCCACCGCCAACATCCGCACATTCTGCAACAATACATAGGAACTTAATGGTCATTTTTGGCGGAGTCTGCAATGGATATAGGTATATTTTTGTAAAATTATGTATACACGTACAGAAACAAAACATGTACATCATATATTTATGCATCATATTGCTTGTTTTATAGGCCTAATGATGTATGGTGCTTAAATTTGTACTTGTATACCTGGCACAAGCAAAGTACATCAAATTTGAAGCCGCAGCCACATTACGGCCAGTCGCAAATTGAACTTGGGGAGAAGCATTTACTTGTGCTTGGTATTCTTAATTATTCTTAAGATTACATCTTGATATTGAAATAAATGTCGCTCTTGTATTAATTTTATTTACATAAGAAACAGTAGATTAAAATTTCTCTTTATTAATGTCAGAATAAATATAATTAGATAATTATATGCTTGTGCGTGTGGAAAATATATAGGAGGTTGCACAGGACCAAATGCTGCTATGAATGATGCTTGGTTGTTCACAATGGAAGGTACGTCTTGGACGTAGAGGAAAATTAATATGCACAATACAGAGTGGGCACCAACGCGTATTTGGTGTCATTAAGCTTGTAAGGTAGTATCTAATTTAGTTTCCATTGAAACGCAAGTTTGTTGAATATAATTAGGCTACATATACAGAGTGTCTCTGGAAAGTGACAACAAACTTAAAAGGGTTAGATTGATCTGGCGCCTAGCACTTTAAGGAATCGTCGTCGGATACGAATTACTTAACAAAAGTTGTTCAGTTTGATCACATCAATGACTCTTTTCTTGTACAGCTTTTAAATATTGAATGTATCTCTGCCTGTGGTTACCAACAATGTTCTCCATATATTCTATCAGAATGGCATAAATGTGATAAAATCCCTGAAATGTCAAAATCATTGAAATTGAATTGAATATTGTGTTACTGTTTTCATAACGCGCAACTAGTTGACCGACTTGTGTGGCAATTCTCTTGCCAATATTCAAATTAAAACATGGTCTTAGATGTCAGATTAATCTTTATTGATAAAAGGTTATCCAAAGATCTTTACATTGTAAAGATTTTTACATTAACTTCTTTATAAATTTTCACGATTAAAGTAATCTAATCAATAATCATTTGATCACGGTAAAACAGATATTATACGTCCCAAATTTTTTCTGATACAAAATAAGTCATATCTCTTAGCAGTTTTCCTATCTTCTATAGTTAATGATTTATGTTACTCGTTTTATCTGATGAGAAGTTTATATTTATCCTATAATAAACAGTATATATTTATCCTATATAATTCTATAATGAACAACTTTCTTTCCAATAAATTCTACTAGTTCTTGCAAAGTAACCTAAAAAATAAACAAAACTATATCTTTTATTAGAATATTGATATATATAAATGCACAATCTATGTACCTAAGAAAAAGTATAATATGAAATATGAATTACTTCTGATAAATAATGCAAACTGTCATTATGTATGTATGTACATACAAGGGAATCGTATATATTTATTGTTATTTTGTTCTAGTTTTGATTTATTATAACAGAATGAGATAGCAGAATGATAAATTAGATTTGCACTTAATACTATATTTCTATTAATATAACATTTTACACGTAAAGCGATCTAATACAGGATAATATTCTGTTTTTATTAATTTTGTTGTAAATGTAATATAAGTTTTCTATCTGTGTTTATTGAATATCTTATAATATGTTTGTTTTTACATACAACTATTATCAACTAGTACTCTATTCCAATTTTATTGTAACTTTATATACTAACTAAAACTTGCTTTAAAAAATGCTTATCTAAATTAATTAACGTTAGTACCTTTCAAAAACTCATTTGCAACAACTTAATTTATTCGAATTGATAATGTTGCGACTACATAAGTTGGGATTATTCAACAGGACATGGCAGTGGGTGGTGATGCCGTGACAGTTATTCCTAGCTACGATGAAATTACTCTGTGCAATCCGGCGTTTAAAACATTACGAAGCATAGTAAACGCATGGTTGCTCGAGGTATCCGTTTATAAAAATGTATTCGCGGACTATCAGCTGATCCACTTCTATCGGTACGTTATTACTATTTGTTATACAGTTATCAATTATATTACTTAATTACATATTACTGTTATATAAAAATGCTACATATTCGCATGATTCCAGGTGGCTGAGGTCTCCAAGTGCCTTGCTTTACGATCCTGCTCTACGTCGTACTCTACACACTTACATGAAGAATAAGTTGTATATACAGTTAATAGCAGAGTTCAAAACGTTAGGTTGTATTATAGTCTTTACAAATTTTAACAAAATTATCGTGTGCACGAAGAAAAGATCTGTGAACGATGCTTTAGGCTATATAGAATTTGTTGTTCAAACTATACGAAACAAAGAGCTGTGTTTCACAGTATTGAAATTACGTTTGACCAATGTTGGGAATATCTAATACGGCTTGACTTGGTACGCTGATTCATCATTCATTTGATTCATGAAATAACATTAAAACTGTGTTGTGTAACGCTAATTTAATTATATATTTGCTTTATCGAACAGCACAATTATGCTGACATTAAAGGCCAGTTATCTAGAAATTATGCGGAAAATAAGAATACTGAAAATAATGACGATGACGCGGTAAAAAAAATTTTTTATAGCATTTTTATAGATATTTTTGGAAACTGATGGTTCTTACTTGACGATATTTTTATACTGCTTTGATTAATTCAAGTGCAGGAGTGATCTTTATACTTTCTTTTCCACCCATATCCAGATTAGGATATTCCTCGAGAGTTAATGTCTTTTCCGGCAAATTTCGATGTATTTTTTGGGCTATTTTGCAAATAATACACACGTAGGGCCATTAAAACTACTGACCTCCCATATCGATAAAGTATCAATTTTAAATTTATTTTACTCTATATAAAAACTTTATATTAATTTTAAAAACTACGTAATATATGTAATATATGTAAATAAATATACTTGAACAATCTTTGAGACATTTCTCCTGATATAAATATTTTCGCAAACTCGGCTGTATTTTCCAATGCACCTAGATCAAGTGGTGCTATAAAAGATTGACTCTGGCTGTCTTCTTCTCGGCCTTACAGTGTTATTAGCTTCGTTCTCAGTCATACATTGATACACTACGTTTATATATCCTGCTACTACAGCGTCAAAACTCGCTTGACATCCTGATTGTGTATCTTGAAATAATGAGGTAAAAATTACAAAAGTGAAAAAATTCATTAGCGTATCCACGATTTTATTTATCAAAATGTAGTAAAATCTGTTCATTTTTGTAATTTTCACCTTGTTTCAAGATATATAATCGACCTCCAGACGTACGCGGCGGTTTATTTTATCGACGTTAAAAGTTGGCGGGAATTCGACTTTTTGTCATGACGGGAAGTCGACTTTTATCGGCGGTTTTTGAGACATTCGCCGACTTCAAGTTGACTTTCGTCCTTAAAAAAATCGACTTCTCTGCCAGGTCAGTTTCGGTAGAAGTCGACTTCAAGTCGACATAAAGTCGACTTTTTAGTCTTTAGGGTATCTTGAAATGAGGAAAAAATTACAAAAGTGAGGAAATTCACTAGAGTGTCTACACTAGATTTTATTTGTCGAAATCTAATGCAATCTGTTCACTTTTGTAATTTTCACCTCGTTTGAAGATACACAATCGATCCCTTGACGATTATCGGCCATATACATATTGGCCGCGTTCAGCAGACCAAGCCGCTCAGTAGCAGTCGAACGTGATTGGCTCTTACTTTTAGAACCAACCAATCAACGCAGAGTGTTGATAAGACGAACTCAACAGTTGTGTCTGCTGAACGCGGCCATTATATACGTCATTGGCCGAAATGCTTGCCGCACAGCACGAGGTAGCCAATTAACGTACCGAATTTCCAGAACCAGATTTTTATTGGCTAAAGCGTCCGTCGCTTTCCGCTGCGCGGCTAGCGTTTCTATGTGCAAAAACTGTAATAAGGTTGCATGCCCTTGGAGAAAAAAATAGCGGAACGGAATTTAAAATAAAATTACTCTGATTGGCTAATCTCCAGATAGGAGCTCTCTAGGTGGCATATTAGCTAATCAAAGTAATTCCGTTTTAATTTCGTTTCGCTATTTCTTTCTTCATGGAGATGCAGCCTAAAGTTATAAAACGCAGTCCAGCAGAATACGAACACGTGATTGACGACTAACGCGCGCGAAAAGTATTTCAAAAGACCGTTACATTCTATATTGCATTGTTGACGATTCTTCATTGTTCTGATTTTTTCCTGCAGGAATAAACGATCTTCTCAAGTCTTCTACGCTTGCTTTGTATTTTAAAAGTGCTATCTAATAAACTACGTTAAGGCTGCGGTCCACTTGACGAGCCTAAGTGTTACTTAAAAGTTCTAATATGTACGCAATAGTCAGATTTTACGATAATGTGCACTATGTGTGCTCTATTAACCAGGTTTATGCCACTAAACATCATATTACAAAAGCCAGATACAGAGATGGATTTAGATATCCCGCAACCATAATAGCAAAAAACAGTAAGTATGAAAATACTTCATACATTAAACTGTACTGTTCATATTATATCGCATTAACATATTACTGATTGCAGTAAAATAATTGGAAAATTTAGCATTTGGACTATAAATAAAACGTTAAATATACTTTTCTGATTCAAAATATTATTCTGAATGTAACTTTGCTAGGTTCACCTTGCCAAGTAAATCAAAGGTCACGTACTCCTCTCAATTTAAAAATGAATAACAAAATGTACAAATACAACTTTTTTATTATTACAGAGGATAAGAAGCTATTACAGACGATAGTTACAAATATTGATACCAAGAAACCTTATGTATCATGCAACAAAACTTACAAAGAACTTGCAAGTGATAAATCTAGTACACAAATTCTAGATTGCAATAATCGAAGAAGCGTTATTGTACCAACATTCTGTGGTATGTTCTTACTTCTTAACCTTATACGTGTTCTTGAACTATGTGTTACTATAAATTATCGACATATAAGTATGGACCACGCGATTCCTACATAAAAATTTTCAAAAAGTGTCCTAACCTCGTTCCCTCTTTGTCTGTACGCGACCTCTACCAGTCGCTATCTCTTTTCTTCCACCGGTGAGTCACACCGGTTATATTTTTCTATACCTGGCGTAGTCCATACTATATGTCGATGCTATAAATATAATATTAAAATAGATTACATTAACACTGCACTGACACCGTGTTTCTGGAGCACTCACCCTGGGACTTTTAAGTCCAAAGGGTTTTTGAAAGCGCTTCTGTGTTACAACAAAATCTATACAAATTCATGCATCATCTTTAAGGTTTCGAAAAGTGATTTCTATAGGCCAGAAAGTTTGCAATTTTTTTTTAAGTATTGAAACGACAGGAGAAAACGGTAAAAACTGTATAAATGAAAAATCAGCTGTGCCTTAAAAGGCTCATGGTGTCCGCGCAGTGTTATAAATGATACTATTATTTGAATGAAATACTACTATTTCATACTATTTTTAATTAGGTACTACCAAACATAAAATCTTTAATGATACAAGTGCAAATAAAGATGAGACTGTAACACTACACAAACCAGACATTGATTGTCATAACATTCACGTGAAAACATTTCATCGTGAGTAAACACTTATTTGTAATATAATTTGCTTCTAAATGCGGGTTATTATTACAAGTATTATGGCAATCTAGTATCCTTTAGTAAATATTCCAACAACTGTAGACTTTAATATTGCAAGCCGTTGCTTGCATATGTTTGTAATAATCTGCAAATACAGGAATATTTTTATAATAAGTATAATGAGATAAAGACACATCATGCAACGTTTATCTTACAACTGACACGTCCCGATTAGAGATATCTATAATCGTTATAAATATCTCTAATCGGGACGTCAGTTGTAAGATAAACGTTGATGTGTCTTTATCTCATTATACTTATTAAAGATATTTCTATATTTGCAGATTATTACAAAAACATTATATGCTCTTTTTGTATGTTCAGAAAATATTAGCAAAACGATAAATTGTAATGATAGATGTGCTAAAAACGATGAGATTTATAATATCAACTGTTTGGACACTCATTATGAAAATTCTTGTGTTCGCATCTAATTATGATCACGCATTTGTTTACATACTTGTCTTAAATACAAATGTCTAAAAATGTTACACGAAAATCTATTATTTTTAAAACTTTTATTTCATCCGGCTATAATAAGCAAACACCCATCGTGACGATTCGACCATTGGTTTTGGTCTTCGTCGTCAAGATGAGTGTTTGCCAATTATAGCCGGATGAAATAAAAGTTTCATTATATTGGCAATTTACGAATGTACTTTAGGTCTATTATTTTTGTTTAGGAAATAAAGAATCAATGAACTGTGATAAAATGAGTGCAAATAACGATGAGTGCAATAACGAGACTGATATTCTCAATCAAAAGGACAGTCGTAGGAGAAACGTTGATAAATCTTTGTCTCATGGTAAGACTGTACTTATTAGAGATATTCCTGTATTTGCAGATTATTACAAACGTTATATGCTAATCTGTTTTTATATGGACAGGAGATATTAACAAAACGATAAACTGTAATGATGAATATACTAATAATGAAAACGATGAGAATGATGCCAACTATTCAAACTCTGATTGCCAGAAGAATATTCTTATGCCTATGTCTTGTAGTTAGTATACATATAGATACAAGAACTTCTATAAATGCAGATTTTTAGAAATATTATATGTATATACCCCATTTTTGTCTTTGTAGTATATACAAGCAATATCAGGGATTCTGATGATAAAAATACAACTACTAATGAGACTAAGAACTGCAGTCCAAAATGTAATTCACTGAATAGCGTTGACTTATTACGTGATGCCCATGATGGTGAGTATACCATTATTTAGAAATCCTATCTTGTAAGTACTAATTGTTATAAATGCTTTATAATCCCTTATCTATATGTTTATGTCAGAAACTATTACAACAATACATTCTAATGAAGGAAGTGGTGGAAATGACGAAACTGGAATCTCTATCCAAGATTTCTTTACTGAAGAATGTGATATGATGCTTCCTGTAATTGGTGAGTACATTGATAATGTCAAGAAATACTCTAGTAAATATTACCTATTATAAATATTATAGAGTATATTTTGAATCCATCTTTCGATTTCAGCAATTTCAGATATTAACAGCAATTTGTATGGCGTAAATGTGATCAATCAGAGAGATATTAATACAGAAAGCGAAAACATTGAAGTCTCAATTTCTTGTAAGCAATAATGATTTTCATATTTTATTAAACTTCGCATATGACGTATACTATATATGATAATATATTAATGTGATGAAATATTGCAATGTGCTAACTTGTATATTGGAGCAAAGTATAATAGACAATACTTTACTTTACAAACTATAAAAATACAACACATACTTTTTTCTAAATGAGTGTATACATTTTTCCTATTATTTTATAGCTGCATATAATGGCTGTGCATTTAACAATGTGGACAAGTGTGTTAAGCGATTGACATTTAGCACTACTGGTATGTTCATGTCAAGCATATGATTAATAGAATATGTGAAAAGTAAGAATAAGTTAGTTAGAAACAAGAAATAAAATATTTGGAAAACGTAATAGTAGTATCGGGATAATACATGTCGTAATTCCCGTATCAGACTACGGATTGGGATTGAGATTGGATTGAAATTTGACCAATCAGAGCAAAGTTTACTAAACTTGAAATCAGTTTTCTCTGTTCTGATTGATTAAATTTTAATCCAATCTCAATCCCAATCCGTAGTCTGATACGGACTTTAATGTTATTTTTTAACATAGTCATAGTTCACATAACAAATAAGATACTTGTTAGAATGTAAATCAGCTATAGCGTTCCCTGGAAAAATAGTACTGATAATATTTTTTATTAATAATAAAATATTTTTGAATTTTTTTACTTTAATTTTCTTTATAAGTAACTGACTCTTATATTCCTTCTAATTTATTTATAGTATCTATGAGAGATATCTGGTTTTTTGCTGTGCCATCATATTGTGCAATAAATTATACTTTATATACATATAATTATGTGTTTAGAAGAACCATCTGTAGATGCAGGAAACGTATGCGCGCTTCCTACTTGCCAAGATAATACTAACCCAGAAATTGTCGATGTTTCAATATCTAATGGTATGTATGATTTTCATTACTTTTTATAAATAATTTTCGAAATGCATTTTTAATAAACAAATTGCATAGTAATTTGTGTATGCTTATATTAATGGACAGTTCCCATAACGTTGATCTTGCTGCATATTTTTAAGAAATAATGCTAATATTTTAAACTTAAGTAATATATGCTCAATATAATGTTTTAAATATATTTTTTGAAATATGATAATAAATTTTTCACTACTTTGATATATAGTATTATTTTCTTTTGTCGTCTTTTATGTGTCTATTGCGTATATAGCTAACGTGTATACATTGATATACAAATTTATATTATATTGTATGTACATAGGGGCTGTGTCCCTTGATTCACATAGTTATCTAATTTTTTTGTTCTTATTTTACACTAGATAATGATAATGATGAAGATGCAGATTATACACCTTCAGAACACAGTTCTTTAGACAGTGAATCTCCACAAAACCACGCGCCAATTGTTAACCAGACTACAACTTCTATTTCAAGTTTTGATACTTCAAACACGAATGTTGTTGGTACATCAGCATGTAACGATGAAGTCATGTATGTGGAAAACTCTAACACGAAATCAAGGAAACGATACTATTGCACTTTTTGTATGAAGCCACAAGCACAGCTTCCACGACATTTAGAGACAGTACACCGTGACGAGCCGGAAGTGAAAAAGTTTGCCGTTTTGTCTAAAAAAGACCCAGAAAGGAAGAAAATAATAGATGGCATTCGAAAGGCTGGTACCTTCAAATTTAACACGAACCCAGAATTTAATACTGGGCAATTAATTGTGTGTAGACGTCCAAATAAAAAAGCCAATAAGGCTGCTACAGATTTCATTGCCTGTGTAAAATGTAAAGACTTTTTTGCAAAAAGTAGTATTCGACATCATTCACGAGTTTGCATTAAAAAGGATTTTCGAAAAAATAAGACTATTATGATTATGGGCAGGCAAATTACAGGCAGAATACATCCACTTGCAAATGAGACTTTAAGAAAAACGGTGTTTCCCGTTATGCGAGATGATCTAGTAACACGTATTATAAGATATGACAAATTACTGATCTTATATGGTAACAAGTTGTGTGTGAAATATAAGGCGCAACACCAGCACGACATGATTCGTGCACGTCTACGTCTTCTTGGCCGTTTTCTATTAGTACTGAAAGAGATAAATAAAAAGATAGAAGATTTTCAATCGATATATTATCCCCAAATATACGATGACTGCATTTCTGCGATTAACGAAGTTGCAGGATATGATAATGAGAAACAACTTTATGCAACTCCTGCAGTAGCGGCTAACTTGTCAACTCTCATTAAACATATAGGAAATCTTCTTGTAATGGAATGCATCAAAAAACAAGATGAAGAGAAAAAGAAATTAGTTAAAGACTTCTTAAAATTATTAGTAGTAGATATTGGTACCAGCGTAAATAGGACTGTTTTCGAAACGCAATCGGCGCATAAAAGGCATAAGAAAGTAAATCTGCCGTCACTGGAAGATATTAAAAAATTGCACTCATATTTGGTAAAAAGAAGGACTGAAGCTTATGCGGCATTAAAAGAATTTTTTACATATGACAAATGGATCTCTTTAGCAGAAGTGACATTGACTTCGATTCATGTTTTTAATAGACGACGTGCAGGAGAAATCGAACGAGCATACATAGAAGATTTTGAAAATTATGAAAAAGTAAATAAAAATATGTACAGTGACATATACAAGTCATTATCCGTAGAAGACAGAAAAATTGCTGAGAGATATGTCCGATTTTGTATCAGAGGGAAGTTGGGACGTACAGTGCCCGTACTATTGTCAAACGATCTCCTTGACTGTATTATTTTAATATTAAAATATCGCCAGGAAGCTAAAGTACCAAAAAAGAATCCATATATTTTTGGACTACCTTCTATCAACAAAAATAGATACCGATATTTAAGGGCTTGTATCTTAATGCGCAAATTTGCAAGAGACTGCAATGCAAGCCAGTCAACAACTTTACGCGGAACAACATTACGAAAACATATAGCTACACATTGCATTCAACTCAATCTCAATGACATTGATGTTTCGGATCTAGCCAACTTTATGGGCCATGCTGATAAAATCCATAGAGAACACTATCGACAGCCACAGGCAAGTAGAGATATACTCAAAATCTCTCAATATTTAGAAGCTGTGCAAGGAGATGAACAGGATGCGAGTAATGATTCTGCATCGGACAACGAGTCTGAAAAGGAAAATAACTCAAGAGATAAGATTAATATTAATACCAGTGATGAAGCAGGTATTATTATCTATATGATGTTTAAGTCGTTATATAGGACATTGAAACTATAATTAATAAATATTAATATAATTAACATTTACATGTTTTACATTGTTTTTAATGCTTATGAGTAATTTATATAAAAGTATTCTTACTACATTCTTACTACATTATTCATAATAGTTATAATACATTGTTTATTATAGATATGCCATTGAGTAACACCCAAAATGATTCCAAAATATGTCAAAACCAAGTTGATAAACAAGGTGGAAAACGGAAACGTAGTAGTAAGTATTTTTTTTATCTGTTGCCAATCCATGGCTATAAGATATCCAATAATTCAAGTTTATTTTCTTTATTTTATATTAATAGCTAGTAATTAGTCTTAAAAATATTTATATATTATTTACATTTTCAATATATTTTTAACATTTTTATGTAAAAAGTAAACGTATATTATTATATCTTATTGCACTCTTTCCTTCTATTTTTATCAGATTTACATACTTAATGCAATATATTCTTCATTATATTTATGCCAAGCATAGATACAAATGTCTTAATATTTAAAAGTAAATAAATACAATAAAATGTCTACTATCTATAAATATAGAATATAAATATAGAATGAGTGTTCAACTATAGCATCAATAAAAATATTCTTATGTTAAACTTTGGTACAAATAGTATAGTACTTTCATGATTATTAAATTATATAATATCCTGTGTTCTAGCATCTCCTTATGGAAAAACAAAAAGGCTGCGATGGACAGACGACGAAAAAGAAGCAGTGCTTCAAGCGTTTGCGCAAAATATGGCAAATCATACATTGCCGTCTCTAAAAGAAATTCAGGAGACGAGGAAAAACTATCCTTGTCTTGCAAATCGTACATCGCCGCAAATTAAGACGTGGTTGCATAATAAGCAAAAATCTTTGCCAAAATTATAAAAACACGATATTATTTTTGTTTTACCATTTGCGATAAAAATATTTTATAGTATCTGCTTCACTTTCTTTAAGGAAGATTGCATGTAGCAATATGTCATTAAGTTGCTTCCATCAATTTGTTTTAATCTTTTTTTTCTTGCTAAAAAGTTTAATTTTCTAACATCAGCATGTAGCGTTCTCATACAATTGGCCAAAAAGTAAGATTTGCAAGGAATACATATGCGTAAGGAACATTTGCTACTCCTTTCGATAGTCGCGTCAAACGGCTTGCTTTCCCGTACG
>NW_020220754.1:0-12297 GCF_003070985.1 Temnothorax curvispinosus | reverse complement strand
TGTCTTCCTGATGTTTCTCATTAGTTTTTATTAATTATATATTACACCGTCTTTTCTCTTTTCGTATTTACAAAATAAAAATAGATTTCCATATAAAGCTTATAACTATGGTTAACTAACCATGCAGGGTTAGTTAGCTTAACCATCCATGTATTCTTTCAGAAAATTATACACACATTATCATAGTTGTTTAGTTTGTATTTACTAATAAATTTAAAGAATTTTCTTTGACAAAAAATATTAAGAACGTAAAAGATAACAAATTCATCCTATAGAAAACGTCTTTCTCTCAGAAAATTCTACGTTCCATTGAAAGAATCTAAAACTTAAAATGTACAAAATTATTTTTTATTAGAATAAGAACGCATATATACATATATGTGTTCTTATTCTAATAAAATATCATGTCTATATATCATAGACGCTAGATTGAGCATTCTCATTGAAGAGCTTCCAGCAAGATCTGAAGGACAGAAGATATGCTTGCAGTGTCGCTTTTCTTTTCTAATTGTTAGGCTGAGTTTCCACTGAGCGCGTCACGCGTCGCGTCATGTGTCGTTAACCAATCTGAACATCCCGTCACAAATAATGTAATAAAATACGATGTTTTGATTGGTCGTGACGGATGACGCAACGCGTGACGCGCTCAGTGGAAACTCAGCCTAACGTAATTGTTGATTAAAGGGTTGCAAATATGACAAAATAATTAGTGTGACCTAACCTAACAATTTGTATTTCTGGCGATATAATTGTTCTAACCCAAACTTTCATTACATATCTTTCTTTTCTACAATACACGAAAAGATATGTAACGAAAGATTGAGTAAGAACGATTATATCGTCAGAAATACAAATGGTCATACTAATTATTTTGTCATGTTGACAACTCTTAAGCCTTTTGCACAATGCCAGGCAACAGGCAATAGGAACAGGGAATAGAAATCAGAAATCATGTATAAATGCAGAATAAACAGTGACACAGGCAATAGACACAGAGTTTCCGTCACGTTGGAAATTCTGTGCCTATTGCCTATTGCCAACCAATCATAGCATTTGAATTTTTTAGGTTGTAATTAACGATTTTTTGGTTATTTCCTGTTCCTATTGCCTGTTGCCTGGCATTGTGCAAGGGGCTTTATGATTAAGTTAGGGTCAGGGGGCCTATTACGTATCTTTTCATGAGGAGAAAATGCGAAGTGAACAGATTTACTAGATTTCGACCAATAAAATCGTAAATACTTTAGTGAATTTTCTCACTTTTCGCATTTTTACCTAGTAAAAAGATACGTAATAGGCCCCCAAAGCACAAAGATTGTCGTAACATTAACGACTCTGTCAGAAGTCAACACAAGGGACGTTAATGCATGTCATATATTTGTCGCGTATGCAACGCGATGGATACGACATACTATAACGTCAATCCTTGTGCGTTGACTTCCGACACCGGTTTTAACTTACGACAGAGTCGTAAACAATTACGACAATTCTTATGCGTCGGCCCTTAATCGGAGTTTGGTTAAAGTGACCCTAAAGAATAAAAGGCCAAGAATAAAGCTAGATGCACGATGAAAAACATGGGCAACAGAAATATAGGAATAATATAGGCAATAGATAGATAGATATAGGAATAATATAGGGAATAATATAGGCAATAGATTTTCAACCTATCGGAAGCCATGTATCAATACTGTAGCATTAGGGCTGTTCGTTTTCGCTGCACTTCTAGTGCAACAAAAAGCACTTGAACTAGTGCAACATATACTACGTTTACGCGAGCGTTATGGCTTCTGCCCACAGGATGCGGAAACGCTTGCCGCGCGGCAAGAAGCGATGCGGTAGCCAATCACCGTGTCGCTTTTCCGTAAGAACCAAAAGTTTATTGGTTGCGGTAGCCAATCACCGCGTCGCTTCTTGCCGCGCGGCAAGCGTTTCCGCGTCCTGTGGGCAGGAGCCATTACTTCTGTACTTACGATAATTCCTTCACGTAAACGGGATTTTCCTTCGCGTAAACGGGATTTTGTAGTAACTTACGATAATTTACTCCGCGTAAACGGGTGAATTATCGTAAGTTACTACAGAAGTAATGCTCGCGTAAACGTAGTAATAGTGCAATAAGTTAGAACGAAATAAATATATTTTCTGTCATTCTAACTTATTGCACTAGTTCTGAAGTGCAGCGAAAACAAACATACCGTCTTAAGGTGGAAGCACATAAAATTGCAGGAGCCTTGAGCAGAATGCAGAAGCCATATGCGCATGCGCTGTGGTATCTGTAAAGCTCTACAAATACCATAGCGCATGCGCATATGGCTTCTGGATTCTGCTTATGGCTCCTGCAATTTTATGTGCTTCCACCTTTATTGATACACGGCTATTGTTCATTGCCTATTATGTATCTTTTCACGAGGTGAAAATGCGAAGTGAACAGATTTACTTTATTTCGACCAATGAAATCGTAGATATTCTAGTGAATTCTCTCATTTTTCGCATTTTCACCTCGTAAAAAGATACCTAATAGGCCCCCTCCTTAAGGCCATCGCACGTAACACAGTTTTAGTCATAATCGTAAGGCCGTAAGAAAATAGACCAATCACATTCGATTAAGCGGGGAGCACACACTTCTGCACAACGCATAATGCGTAAGCATAAGAAAATTGATTGGTCCATACACATGTGCATAAGGTGCAAAACTTTGTTACATGCAATGGCCTTAAATGAAAAGCACCCCTTATATATGGCCGCGTTCAGCAGACACAACAACTGTTGAGTTCGTCTTATCAACACTCTGCGTTGATTGATTGGTTCTAAAAGTAAGAGCCAATCACGTTCGGCTGCTACTGAACGGCGTCTGCAGAACGCGCCCATTTATATCGTGTTAATTGAGAACGGATATGATGATGTCACTGGCCAATATGGCCGCCATATTGGCCGTGTGGTCGTTCCCAGTAAACTACGGCTGCGTTCCATTTGTACGCTTTCGTGCTGAAAACGTGATTCTCTTTCTTCAACATATAGTGGGCCACAGGGGGAAGTGACGAAGATCAAGAAGAACATATATGTGCAATAAAGGTAGAATAACGCTTTCAGCACGAAAGCGTCCAAAAGTAATGCAGCCTACGTTAAGTGTTTTTTGAAAGTTGTGAATGAGAACACAAATTCTAGACTACAATGCTCGAAGAAGCGTTTTTGTACCATATTCTGTGGTATGTTTTTACTCCTTAATATTTTATCTTAATATAATAATATTTTAATTACTTTTATCGTGTGTTATCTTATTATATTGTTGTCTCTGGCAAATGAGATATTCCTGTTATACGTATAACTTTTTGTAGCGTACCTCCCCTGAATACAAAGATGCGACTGAACTGTGGGAACTGTGTGTAAATACTAAAAATCGTATCATGGAAGAGTACGAAGAGCCAAAACCTAAGGGAAAACTTGTTCTAAAAGTTGGCAGATTGGTAATTATTTACTGATTCAATCGTTACGCATGTGATATGTACACTGTGGTGAAATTATTAATCCATTAATATGTTCAGGCACATAAAGAAACGACGTGACAAGACGAAGCGGAAGATCCTTCGGAAAGTTCTATGAATCTTGACGAGGAAACTATGCAGTTATTCGAAGATTTGTTTGCGGCGGTTATGACAGCGACTGATCTCACTGACAATAACAGACCTCTTCATATTATGTTTCAACCCAAACCGTCTAAAAAGGTTCGTAGTTTATCCTTAAATTGTTACTGATCTGACTTACCGTACTTACTTGAAATCTCATTAACGTCGCAGCTTTATCCTGAATATTAAGACATCATCGAGACCCCGATCGATTTGAAGACCATCGCGAGGAAGATTCAAGAGGGTGCATACAGCTCACTCGGCGATATGGAAAAAGATCTAATGCTCATGTGCCGTAACGCCTGTCAATTTAACGAGCCTGGCTCGCAGATTTATAAGGATACCAAACTTTTGAGAAAGATAATTACCGCAGCCGCGAGAAGACAAGACGGCAGATTTAGCAATACTCTTAAGGTCGCTACAACCGCACCATCGACGAAAAGCAAAAGGGTCAGTCGTGACCATGGCGCAGTCATTAATAGCACAAACTGCAGCATTATCTGACCGAAGATGATGAGAGCGATGACGAGGAAGAAGAACCCGCTGAGACTGAGGAAGCTGATAATCCACAATGGCAACTATTTCAAACCATTCGGACAGCTCCTAATAATCAAGGTATGATTTGCGTTGTATTATAATATTATGAATTTATTATCGTGTTACGACTGTTTTGTGACATAACTATGAGTTGTAGGTGTAAGGGTGAGCGAATATTTTTGGAAGCTTCCGTCAAAGAGATTATATCCTGATTACTATAAGATGGTTAAAAATCCTATATCTTTATTACAAATACGTACAAAGATAAAGGTATGTATTATGTTATGACGATAGGATAATTCATTTATATTAAAATGCTTGTTAGTTTTATATTCATCTCCCCAATCGTCATTTTCAGAAAGGCGAATATGATACTGTTAGTGAAGTAGCTGGAGATATGAATATCATGTTTGAAAGTGCTAAGAAATATAACATGCATACTTCTTGACTATACAAGGTAAGAATTTTGTGGTTAACGCATCTTACTTTAACTGCCATTGTATTTAATTACATTTATTAGGGAGATAACTTATGTTATGCAAAATATATGATACGTATAAGTGATTCCCCAATTCTTCAAATTCTAAAGGATTTAGCAATTGAATGAAATTGGAAAATTGCTACAAAGTAATTGCGATATCTATAGTTATTCACGCATGTTTTCCATTTTATTGTAGTGTGCTGTTAAATTGCAAAAAATAATGCAGGAGAAAGTACAAGAACTCTTAGAATTCGATCAGGTAATACGCTGTGTAAATTAAACAATTTTACCACGTACGTAATTTTTGAAAAGCGGATGTAATATATCAAGTTTTCAATATGTCTATAGGACTTCGATTTGGATAGCGAATCCGAGAACAGTTTGCAGCAACCTAAATTAATTAAACGTGCGTCGAATTTGTTGAGACGAGGGAAATACAAAGACAATATACCGTTGAAGAAGAGATTGCACGTATTAGTCAAGTGTGTTATGGAATACGTTGTAAGTAATTCCAAAAAAATGTTACGTTTCATATAGTCGGTCGACGTATAGCGTGCCGTATTCTTTTATAGTGTGAAGACGGTTGGCAGCCTATGTTAATGTTTATGGAGAAGCCTTCCAAAAAATTATATCCGGACTACTATCAAGTGATAGCGGAACCCATAGACATGCTGGCGATCGAAGCTAATATTAAAGCGGAGAAATATCAAAGCGAAAACGAATTGATACTGGCTTTTAAGGTGCTTATCATCTTGCCTTATCAATTACAATAATTTGCGATAGATATTTAGTTTATCCCTTGTCTTTTAGTTGATGTTTAATAATTGCCGTCAATATAACGAGGAAGGTTCATTGATATATGAAGACGCTAATACATTGGAGAAAGTTTTAATGGATAAGGTAAAAGAATTAAGACCCTTGCCGGATAATCCTAGATCCAAATTCACCGCATCGACCCCAACCAGAAACGTCGGGTATGTCGTAATTCATATGAAGGATGTAACAGTGCTCGTTTGTTTTAACCTTTTCTCTACCTCTCTCTTTTTCTCCCGTTCTCTATGTTCAGGAGACCGAAAAAAGTAATACCGGTTCATCTGCAAAAATTACAAACTCTGTACAATACTATAAAAACTACCACGATGCAAAAGGGAGGCAGTTATCTCTAATTTTCATGAAATTACCAAATAAAAATAAATATCCGGATTATTACGAGGTGATAAAGCAGCCTATACATATGGAGAAGATAGCTTCTACCTTGAAGAATAACGGATACGACAACTTGGACGAGTTGGTGTCCGATTTTAATGTTTGACAACGCTTGCAAGTATAACGAGCCGGACTCGTAAATATACAAGGTTTGTATAAATACTTTGAGATTTTGATGCAAGACTAAGTAACTTGCAGTTGGTTAAAGGTTGACAATACGCAACTACTTGGTGTTTGCACGTTAATCTTCAGTTGCGAGGTTTAATTACCTTTAGAGCATTTTTACATTGAAAGATATTTATATGTAACGCCGGACGTTTTAAGATAAGATCCCATTCTCTACCTATGATGGATACAAGAGCAATTAACAACATACAATTCTAATTAAAATCATGGTTTCTGACAAATATTTCCCAAATATTGTTTAAAAAATTAAACGGTATTAAGCCCGAGATCTTTTAGTAATATTTAATTTGCGAAAAACTGACTTTCAATATATCTCGAAATATTTATCTTTTTCATTATTTTAACAATTACTGTTCCTTTTAGAATAGAAAGGTTAAATTGTTGATAATTTCTCAGCCGATAGTAATAACAGAGAAAATCGAGAAAATTTAAAACTATATTTCCAGAGATTTTAGTTTAAAATTCGAATACGAAATACAGATTCTTGAATCAAGGTGGAACACTGGCGGATGGAGGGTTCATAAGGCCTGTTCGTTTTCGCTGCACTTCTGAACTAGTGCAATAAGTTAGAATGGAACAAATATAATTTTCTTTCATTTTAACATATTGCACTAGTGCAAAAATGCAGCAAAAACGAACGGGCCTATTGCTTCAATTGAAATTTCGCGGCAATTAAAGATGGAAAACCCAACCTGTTTATGGTTCGGAGTTTGGAGGTTACGTGAGGCTTCCTCGGCCGTCCCTTTATTTCATCCCGTCGTGCGAAGTTTTTTATTCGAACGCCTACGCTCGTGAGACGCGTGGCACGTGATACTGTATAAAATTTTCAAATTTTCAACAATTGTACATATAATTTATCGATCACGCGCAATGATGTTTATACATTTTAACCTTGTTAGCGATTAGCGCATTTTTATCGCGATTTTCCAAGCCTTTTGCACGGCGTGCTTCCAAAATCATTGACTTTAATCGCGTGCGCGCCCAAGTTTCGAGGATGTTCGTGGAAGTCGAGGAGAACGAGTTAGACAGTAACGCGACGCAAAACCCGTTGAGAGTGCGGTCGTGTTTTGTACGCCTGTTGAGAGACAAGGAATTGGATAAGCACATAAAAAGATGCAAAAAGAGCGAGACAGAAGTAAACAGACAAATATATAATCTTATCCGTATCTTTTTCAATTGTCCTTTTGCTATATGAAACTTTGTCAGAGTGCGGCTGCGGGTACAGGTATCGCAGTGAGTAACAATGTATAACCAACGTTTTCAGGACGCCTTGATACTTCAAAGATTAGTGCTGCAAAGTAAACTGCAACTGAGCGAGGATGAGGAGAGTACCTGACGTGTTGGTTGCCATCCAAGAGATCCTGGCGACGATATTTAACGCGCTTTACAATCATCAGGATGAGGAGGGAAGTACCCCGATTCTATGGTGGAGCTGCTGGAGCACAATATTGTCAACGGCAAAAAGTACGGATGCGCTTTGCATATCTTTCAAATCTTTTTATCGAGATGATTATTCTGCTATTTATTCAAGTTCAAAAATGGTATTTAGGTACAAAACAGATATTTTTTTAAATGTTAAAGAAACAGGGTACGAGGGCTGTCGTTAGATCTGATTAAGAGGAGATTAGATCGAGGAGTTTACAAAAGGCTGGATGATTGATTTCAAGAAGATGTTTTCACGTGCTTGGAGAGAGCACGGAGGTTATCGCGCACATACTCGTAACCCGGAGGTCTCCGTGGTCAATTTTATCAATGCGTATGTTAATCTTAAGAGACAAATAATAAATAATAATTTATAATAACTTTTTTAGTACATAAAACTACTTTTTGAAAATTCTCGATAAGTAAAATAAGGATTTTTTACAATTATATTAAATATTGTCCAAAATTTTCAATCAATACAAAAGATTCAATAACGAGATATGCTTCAATTAATTAAAATTTGAAGCTTTTAAGTCTTGCATAGATATGTACGGCATTCACAGCCTAATAGTTAACAGGGGAGGTTTATCTTTTTATTAGATAAGATTCATTGAACATCTTAAACATATATTAAACGTTCTTTCTCAATATATTAAATTCTGATAAAAATATTTAGGATATGGACGGCAATGTTTCTGATTCATGGGAAGGAGTAAGAGTAAAATGTCTGTGGTGTTGCAGCGATGGAAGAACTGTTCTAGCAGCTGATACACAATACAAGCAGCTATACTTTCGACGACTTTGGCGATACTACTATGTACGATTTAAAATAACCAATTTAACGTATACTATCTCGATTGTCTTATTAAACAAAACTTTTGATGAAATATTTCCACACTGTTACAGATTACAAGAGGATCATCCTGTTATGTCATTTAGGGTAAACAAAGCAGATGACTCGAATTACTTAATGTGGCAAATCAAAGTGTGCATCTTTGGGATTTAGAAGACAAATGCCTTGTAAGACATTTTCAAGGTGTTACTCAAGAACATTTTACTATCCATAGCTGTTTTGGAGGAGTTAATCAAGATTTTATTGCCTCTGGCAGTGAAGGTTTGTCATACATAAAAATAAAATGTATTTTTATACATTGTATCACTGTATATTTTACTAGTTTCATTTAAAAAAGCAATATGATTTTATGATGCGCATGGATTAATACGCATATGATTAATAATGACTAATAATTGTTTTTTTCCTATTTCATTACAGACAATAAAGTGTATGTATGGTATATCAAAAGAGAACTGCCTATAGCGACTCTTACAGGACATAGTAGAACAGTCAATTGTGTTTCGTAGAATCCTGTTTACCATCAAATAATAGCTTCTGTGTCGGATGATTTTACAGTGAGGATATGGGGCCCAAAATCATTTTCTTCAGATAGAGAAAATGATAAGACAGGTAAGTTTTTGCACAGCAAAATCTTCCAGGATGTATTCTTGTCTGTAGTTTTAAAGAATTGCTTTAATTTATCGTGTTAATGTCACAATCTCTTGCATTCCTTTCTTTTCATGTATTTCTTACTTCTTTTAGTTTTGCTCGAGACCAACTCTTCAAATAGCAGCGGCTGGCACGAGATGGTATTGTAGCGAACTACAGCGCACCCAATTCACACTGTTCCCATGACCTCATGGTGTTCAAAAGACTGTCATACTGACATTTGACTGTCGTATTGTCCTGATGATTGTCGTACTGACATTTTACTGCCTTCCGTAGCCTTTTGGAAGCCAGAATAAACGTTTCTTCACTCTGCGGAAACCTAAAATATAAGATTTCTTAGACATTTAATATTGACAAATCAGTGGGAGTTTTATAAAGTTGTTATGTTCGTTCAATTTTTCCTGCACATTGTCTATTAGAAACATGGATTGAAATCAATGTCACTTGCCGAACCTAGCAAAGTTACATTTAGAATAATATTTTGAATCAGAAAAGCATATTTAACGTTTTATTTATAGTCCAAATGCTAAATTTTCCAATTATTTTACTGTAATCAGTAATATGTTAATGCGATATAATATGAACAGTACAGTTTAATGTATGAAGTATTTTCATACTTACTGTTGTTTGCTATTATGGTTGCGGGATATCTAAATCCATCCCTGTATCTGGCTTTTGTAATACGATTTTTAGTAGCATAAACCTGGTTAATGGAGCACACATAGTGCACATTATCGTAAAATCTGACTATTGCGTACATATTAGAACAATCGAAATTGAAATAACACTTAATAAAACTTTCAAGTAACACTTAAGCTCGTCAAGACAGCCTTGTAATTTATTAAATAGCACTTTTAAAATACAAAGCAAGCGTAGAAGACTTGAAAAGTTCGTTTATTCCAGCAGGAGAAAATCAGATCAATGAAGAATCGTCAACAATGCAATATAAAATGTAACGGTCTTTTGAAATACTTTTCGCGCGCGTTACTACCGTCATCAATGTGTTCGTATTCTGCTGGACTGTGTTTTATAACTTTAAAATAAATATGAAAAAGTAAAATAAAATAAATTATGAAAATTTTAATAATAATTTAATTAATATTAAAATAATACAGTCAAGGAGATCGTTTGACAATAGTATGGGCACTGTACGTTCCAACTTCCTTCTGATACAAAATCGGACATATTTCTCAGCAATTTTTCTGTCTTCTACGGATAATGACTTGTATATGTCACTGTACATATTTTTATTTATTTTTTCATAATTTTTAAAATCTACTATGTATGCTCGTTCAATTTCTCCTGCACGTCGTCTATCAAAAACATGAATCAAAGTCAATGTCACTTCTGCTAAAGAGATCCATTCCTCATATGTAAAAAATTCATTTAATGCCGCATAAGCTTCAGTCCTTCTTTTTACCAAATATGAGTGCAATTTTTTAATATCTTCCAGTGACGGCAGATTTACTTTCTTATGCCTTTTATGCGCCGATTGCGTTTCGAAAGCAGTCCTATTTACGCTGGTATCAATATCTACTACTAATAATTTTAAGAAGTTTTTAACTAATTTCTTTTTCTCTTCATCTTGTTTTTTGATGCATTCCATTACAAGAAGATTTCCTATATGTTTAATTAGAGTTGACAAGTTAGCTGCTACTGCAGGAGTTGCATAAAGTTGTTTCTCATTATTATATCCTGTAACTTCATTAATTGGAAGAGTAAAAACCACAGTGGTATAAGTCAAATTTTTAAAAATATTTTTTCGTGTGCATAAATGCAATTTATATATTGTACAGATTGCATCTATGCACACGAGAAAATATTTTTAAAAATTTGACTTACACCACTGTGGTTTTTACCCCTCTAATTGCAGAAATGCAGTCATCGTATATTTGAGGATAATATATTGATTGAAAATCTATATTTTTATTTATCTTCTTCAGTACTAATAGAAAACGGCCAAGAGACGTAATCGTGCACAAATCATGTCGTGTGGATGTTGCTACTTATATTTCACATTCACACACAACTTGTTGCCATATAAGATCAGTAATTTGTCACATCTTATAATGTTACTTGATCATTTCGCATAACAAGATACACAATTTTTCTTAAAGTCTCGTTTGCCATTGGATGTATTCTGCAAATTCATAGGCCATTCTTAAAAATACCATCTTAAGAGATCAGTATAACCAATTTTGTAATTTGTCTGCCTATTATCATAGTAATCTTATTTTTTCAAAAATCTTTTTTTAGTTGAGCTTAAATAAATATTGGTTATACTGATCCCTTAAGATGGTATTTTTAAGAATGGCCTATGAATTTGCTAATATCTATTATAAACACGTATTATGATCCATTACGCTATAATATTGTATACCATAAATAAAATATGTCAGACACATATTTCTTATGATCAAGTTTGTAACATTCTTTTCTGCATTTTTTTTATAATATCTGCGTGTTGATAGCGATATCATATTCCTCATGTATTTATCATAGCAGAATAATTATAATATAACATGTTTAATTCTTAGTTTTTGTACTTTCAAATTAATTTTTACGTTTGACAAGAACGTAGAATAATTTTCTGCTATGATATTCTTTTTATATATGATATGTATATCTGATAAGATTTTTCGACAATAAAGACAATAATCTAACCTATATCATATCTGTATTATAATCTCTTTTTGGTTCCTCTTCGTGTTTGTTTTTCTTTCTTTTTTCTTGTTTGTGCGTCAGTCTTTTTATTTTGTACCTACAAATATAAAAACACCACAGAGAATCGATATTACAAAGAAGAATATGCATTTAATGTTTAAAAAACATGTACTTAATATCTAAAGAGGTACAATATCAATCTGATCATCGAAACACTAATTGTATACTACATGTTTTTTTCTAATTAATGTTCTAAACTGTTCTAAATACATAAATATTGTAGGTACGTAACTTTTTTAGATAAATCTCTTGAATTTATATAAGAATGCAAATAATTACATAATTTGCCTTTAGCCGATGAATAACCGCTTCAAAAGAAGTGGTTTCTTTCCTTTATTTATTTATTTTTAGAGCGTCGTCAAAATAATTGTTTCATGGAATGTCGCCATAATAGCTAAATAGTATAATGTATTGTACATACATAGTTTTGAACTGTCGCTGTATATGCCCATTTATAATATATATATTAAACTCCTTATACATACGTACCAGTGCATTTTATCTCAAAAGTATAAGTAATTTATACATCAGGGAGTTAATGTACTCTTATGTATGCAATAAAATGTTCATTTTTTTTCTGTCGTCAAATTTGCCAATTAACATATATATATATATAT
>NW_020220753.1:0-4321 GCF_003070985.1 Temnothorax curvispinosus | reverse complement strand
TTCTTCCGTTCACCTCTCTTATCCCGATTATCCTTCGATTATTAACAGTAAAAGAACCGCGCGAACCACGAGGTCGAACGACCGATTGACGACGGCAGAGAATTGCGAAGGTCGCGAGAACACCGCGGACACCGGCAAACGATAGGCGCGCTGGGTAAACCGCGAAATCCAAAGACATTAAAATGGCGTGCGAAGTTACGCGCGAAACAAAAGAAGCGCGACGGTAACGGGAGGTTCGCCAAGTTTCAAACCGAGTCGACTAGAAAGAAAGCCGCGAGAAGAAGGGCGAAACGCGCGAGACACGCGGTACGTGAGAAATTACGGAGCGCAAGACGTACGACGCACTCGGTACGTGAAAGAATTCGAAGCGCGACACATGTGCGACAGGTGGCCCGCGCGGAATTCCGGAGCGCGCGACGTAAACAAGGAGTGGGGAGCGCGAAGATCTCGACCGTGACGAGCTCTCGAAGGGCCAGAACACTCGCACGTAAGCCACGGGAACGCGAACACCAGTGTACAGCCGAACCAAATAACGCGCGAAAAATGGAGGAGCTACTGAGAAAAAACCGCGAACGTTGCGAAGCGGTCATGAAGAAGGTGAACAGCAACCGTGTGGCCGCTGAGCAGCAAAAACGAATCGACATGATGCTCGAGTTGGCGGAGCAATATGCGAGCAACTTGTCGAACGATCCGTATGCGGCGGATCACGAGGCAATGCAGCGCGAGATAGCCGACAATCAGGAGATGCTCCAGGCGATTCTCGCGTTGGAGAAGACAAAGGGCCGGCAGTTCGGGCGGTGTCTGAACGTCGAAATAAAGGACCCCGCCGATGACACCATGAAGGCAAGCGCGATGCTCGCGCTGTCCGCTAGATATAAGGACGACGGGGAGAGACCACCCTTCCGGCTCGTGATCGACGTGAACGGCGACAACGTCACCGTCGAGACTCAAATCATCGACGAACTCGGCGAAGCGACGGAGAACGGCGCAAACAACGCGGCCAATGTCACGAAAACACCGGAATACATTCTGTGCGATGTTCCGGTACGAAAGGTCGCACAGCCGGGAAAATCAACGGAGGATGATGCCGGAGCCGCGTCACCTCGACCGGGAACCGGCAAGGAGGACGACGGCCAAGCCATCATCTCCGGGGGAGAAGACAATGGCGACGAAAGCGACACAAGTAAGAGAGTTTTATTTTGTTACATATATGATAATAAGTTTTTTTTGTTATTATGATTTATATACATACAAAGGTTTATTTGTTTACACACAGACCGGGACGATGAGGAAGAGAGAAGTGAAGCGACGGCTAAGACGGACGCACGATCTGTGCGCGATAGTGAGTAGAGCGAATCGGAAAGCGACCGGGAAGATCGCGAATCGACGAAAAGCCGTGGACGAGTGGCAAACGTGACGCAGAAGCAGGACATTACGGTCACAACCGAGAGGACCAACAGAGGACGAGCGGCGAAACAAAAGTCGACGGAAAAAACGCGAGAAGTACTCCATGTGGAGCACACCGTGGACCTCGCGACGAGACGCGACAAGCGCAACTCTAAGCGCTCGAGGCAATCAGACAAGATCCAGCACGAGAGCGAGGAATCGGCGGCAAGCAGGAATTCCCCGCTGACGAAGAGTGTGCAGCCGGCGGTTGCGAGCGTGTCGCCTGCCTCGAAGAGGAAGCAGGGTCCGGTGGTGCGAGAGGACAAAGTCCTGGATCAGCGGATCGTACCACCGAGAAAGAAGAAGGAGAAGACGGTGGACCGCATGCAGGAAAACGCGGCCTCCGAGACGGGAGCGGTAACAGCGGGCCAACCGCCGTACATCTTAGCGGCGCTCAAAGACGCCGCACGCATCGTTAACAGCATGCAGAACCTGCGCAAATAAAGTAAACACGCAACATTATGTTAACATTTGTATCTGTATTTTGCGTTAACATTTGTATTTGACTGTACTTAAATTTAAAAGTATGTTACGACTTTAAAAACAACTCAATTTTCACCACTATTATTGTTATAATGTTATAATAAAAAGACAATATAAAAGGTTAAGTTGCGTTATTTTGATTTTGAATGATAGAAATAAAATAATTGTTTTGCTTGAATTATATGAGTTAAAGAGTTTATTTGGCTATATATATATATAGTTTGGTTTATTGACTTGTATTTTTTGTGTTACGAATAAAAAGATGAAGTTTGTTTGATTTAAGTTACGAAATATTTAATTTAGTTTTGTTTTAACAAACACCTTGATTTTCCTTTGTTTCCAAATCCCGACGAGATATAAGACAAAGTTAGGGAAACAGATTACGCGCAATCGCGCGTAGAGTAAAAAAAGTCATATGGACCAAAACAATGAAACGCAAATTAACTTCAGTTAGTTGACAAAACGACGCGTGGCGCAACACTGAGGCTCAAGTATAGTTTAAGATATGGAAGGACTCAAGCGTAACGAGCCAGCAGCCAATGCGAGTAATATCGCGGTAAAATTGTCCGGGAGAATTGAGAACCACGGGCGCGCGATCGACAATAAAGGCGCGTTCATAACGGACAAGGTGGTAAATGTATAAACCGAACCACCGTGCGGATCGGGATGAAAACAAGGTGAACCAATTGCAAAAGTCGTAAATAACGCAAAACGACCAGCGACGGTCCAGCGGTGCATACGAAACCGGAAGTCGGTTTACCATATGCGATGGTAAACGTGCAGCCGTCAGCCGCGCTCGGAGCAGCCCCGACGGAGCAGCGACAGCAGCCGGTGATCACGGAACACGTGATACTCGACAAGCCGCTGGTAAAGGCCAGGAAGGCGACCAAGAAGCGGGCGGCGACAGGAGGCCTCACGGCGAGCGTGAAAGAGGGCGGTGAGTCCACCGAGCGGGCAGCGGCCGAAGGCGCGCGAAAAGCGAAGCGACTGACAACCCCGTAAATTTCCCTTCTGAAATAAAAAAGAATTAGCAGCAGTAAGTTTTGTTTGCAAATTAGCGTTAAGTTTGATATAAAATAGTTAGTTCGTAATTAATAACTCTAATAAAAATGTTCATTGACATATGTTCTATATTTTGATTTCCGTTAAAGAACAAAGTACAACATTTATTTTCTTTATAGTTACAAGTCATTTACTTTCTGTATAATACAAATGATAGAACATATAACGTATGTTAATCGATGTATATTTTTTTAAACTAACATGTGATTAGTTTGTATTGAGTCAATGAAAATTTTTCAATTTAGGATGATAAGATGCTTAGATTCTTAGAAACTATTGGTCTAGTAGTTTATCAATTAGCAATATGACGCGAGTCAATGTTTATTTTCCGATATCGAAATCAAGTTTAAGTTGCGTTTCTTTTCTTTTCCGTTTCTTGGTGCGTGCGGTGCAGTTACGCGTAATGATAGCAGGGGCGGTACTATTAATAAAACAAGACGGATTACGCGGACTCGAGTGTCGCGAGCGAGTGGCGAACTCGGTTAGGTCAACCGTACTTTAGCTTACGAGTCAATTAGGCTTAAGGGCCGGCCCACACGAAAAGCGGCGAAACAAACCCGACGCGACGCGCGAAGCCGCGGACAATATAGGGTGTCTCAGAAACGATAAACTCGACTGATCACCCGGGCAGCGAAAATACAAACGGCCGATACGGGCGGACCGAGACACATCCTATGGCGCGAAGGGCGACGAAGGAAGGGTGATGCCCTGCGCAAGGGCGCAATCAGTTGGCGGGTACCAACAATTGAACCCGAAACGTATCAGTCGAGTTTTTCGAAAGAACGGCGCGCGTACAGGTCCCGTGAGAGCGACAAAACGAACCCCGGAGCAGTTGAGCAACGGGATCGCAAAATCGCGAACCCAAACTCCGCCGCGAGAAGCGACGATGGATTAGGGTTCAGGGGGACCTAAAAGGTACAACGGTACCACCCGCGACGTTATCCGAACACCGGATCGCAAAATCGCGAACCCAAACTCCGCCGCGAGAAGCGACGATGGATTAGGGTTCAGGGGGACCTAAAAGGTACAACGGTACCACCCGCGACGTTATCCGGACACCGGGTCGCGATATCTCGAACCGGACGCTTCCCGCGGGGTACCGCAAGATAAAGTGGCCCAATGGGTCAAAGAAAGAACAACGGTAACGGGCCGTCGATACGCGATGAGCAGAACGGCAAAACGCGAACCGGAAGCCGCCAGCGATCATGGGCGACCCAGGTGTGCGGAGGGCGTCATCAAAACGTCACCACGGGTGATAGCAAAACGCTCCAAAATTGTAAACGCGAAGTTCCGTTTCCATCATGAAACAATATTCCGAACGACGAAAGAA
>NW_020220752.1:463-1751 GCF_003070985.1 Temnothorax curvispinosus | reverse complement strand
TATTATTTTGGCTTTTCTTTGATAAAATAGTATAATGTTCTTTGAAGGAGTATAAATTTTTTTTCCAGTACATGATAAAGATTTTTTCTAAAATTTGTGATGAATACATTTTAAGATTATTATCAAAAAAATATTTTTTCTTAAAGAACCCCGTTACTTACCAAAAAAAAAAAAGTAATTCCAGAATTACGATTGTGCGTACATAATAGAAATTCAAGTATTAAAATTGCGTACATAAGTAAAATTCGGGAATTACAATTATGTACATAATTTTAATTCCTGAAAATGTTTTATGTCATAACGTAAAATAAATTCAGAATTAATATTTCGTCTAGACATAATTGTAATTCTGCATTTTCAATTATAGCTTAATAATAATTCGATAAATTATAAGTATGTCTAGACATAATAATTTCTTTTCTTTGAGTATCGATTTAATTTGATAGAATTTTTATGATGACATTAAATAGTAAAATGACGTGCCGTATACGCACACGTAAAAAAATATCATTCTAGTGCTAAGAAAACCAATTACTCAGTTTTCTCTTTTTTTAAGTAACGATGATTTTCATAAAAAATGTTTTCTTGATAATATTACTTAAAATAAATAATATTTTAAATTCTAATTATTCAGTTCTTTAGTTAAGAATATAAAATTAAAACAAAAATTCAATTTGCTAATTATTTTGATAGGAGAAGTCAAGGCTATGAGGGTCAGACGCAGATCATAGGTGCGTAATATCAGAAATAACTGATTTATTCGTCGTTTTGATACATTACATCGATCCGTACGTTTTGGCTCAGCTTTGAGCCATCTTCAGCAGTAGGTACAGAAGTTAAGTTACACGTTCTCCGTACCGTATGGTGAGTTTACTGATTCAAAGTATCAGAAACATAGACCAATTGATCCATATCTGTAAATTTGTTCAATTAATGTTGAGATATTAAAAAAATCTTTTAGGAAGCTCACCATTTGGTCTGAAAAACATGGAATACAGAGCCATGCGTACATAATGAATATCTACTCTCTGCGAGAAGACTTGACGATCTTGTCGACACGACACACAATAATATGAAAGGTCTTGCAAGAAAAGGCATGTCGTAGGTCAACACACCGGCGAGGATTATAACAAAGCCCGATTTGACACCGTCACAATATTGCATGTACCAATAGTAAAACCCCGATTTGCCAACGACCAAAGTTCATGAGCATGGATTACAATTTGCTCAAAACCGTGGCTTATGCATGATGCAAAAAATCCGTGTCATTTTGAGACGGTGTCAAATC
>NW_020220752.1:0-363 GCF_003070985.1 Temnothorax curvispinosus | reverse complement strand
TCAACATTAATTGAACAAATTTACAGATATGGATCAATTGGTCTATGTTTCTGATGCTTTGAATAAGTAAACTCACCATACGGTACGGAGAACGTGTAACTTAATTTCTGTGTAACTACCGCTCAAGATGGCTCAAAACTGAGCCGAAACGTACGGATCAATGTAATGTATCAAAACGACGAATAAATCACTTATTTCTGATATTACGCAATGTGATCTGCGTCTGACCCTCATAGCCTTCTCCTATTTTAATCTCGAAGGTCCTCATATTACTTTATTTATTATTTTGACTTTTCTTTGATAAAATTTTATTATATTCTTTGAAGGAGTATAAATTCTTCTTTCGAGTACATAGTACATGAT
>NW_020220751.1:0-6826 GCF_003070985.1 Temnothorax curvispinosus | reverse complement strand
CTAAAAGAATATCTTCAACTTTTTCGTGGAATTTCTCAGCTACGCTCTTTTTCCAGTAATCACCAACGCTTGGTTTAATCTTAAACCAAGTGTTGGTGATTGCTGAAAAAGGAGTGTAGCTGAAAAATTCAGCGAAAAGACTGAGGATACTCTTCTAGCTGCAACCATAGTTACTATTGATCTTGAGATAAGATTATTTTTTCTGTTTCTGAAAGTTAAAACATCAAAATGTTTTAATTCTTATAAATTTAAATTATATATTTTATAATTTTATTAATATCTTTGTTTTTATTATTAATATTTTTATAATTATTTTTGTTTGATATCTTTATTTCTTTATTTTAATTTTCGATATTAAAAGAACAATAGAAAATTATTTACATTTTATTTTTTAATTTTTAACATTGTACAACTTAATATTATAAAATTACAAAATTGTTATAAAATTATTTATCTGATTATTTTTACAGCACAATTTCATGATGGTCATTTTGACCGATATAAGCGAAGAAGAGGATGTGCGTATAAATGATTGGTTAGTGAATGAGAGACTAGCACAAGTGGGTAACACGGTGCGTATATTTGACATAATACATTATATGACAGCCGATAATATCAAATTTTCAGGGGTGTAGCTACCGCCGTATCAGTCATATCAATGATATGGGTAGTCCCCCGGACTACAGAGGCTCCAACACGACGTGTGTAAGCAAAAATTCATAAAATGTTATCTACAATCTCACTCAAACTCTTAGACCGTGGGTCGTTTTCGTCCTGATGTTTTTTTTTAAGTGTTAAAGTGTTACAAAAAATCTGAAAAAATTCATAGAGGTAATTCAAACTTTCAATTTGAAGTATCAATCATAAAATTATAAACAATGTAATTTTTTCACATAATTTGTATTAAAAAAATGGAACAACTACAACTACAACTGGTAAAATAATTTCTTACTCAAAAAATCATAACTTTAAGACAAATAAAAATATCGAAATTAATAAAAAAGGAAATTGAAGGGGAAAAGTGTACCTTTCATAAAAAAAATATTGCATGCAATTATTTTGAAATGAAGTGCTTAAATGTTCGCCGCAAACCTCGTCCTTTCAAAAATTACGTGTCTTCTGTGACGATCGGGGGGGGATTAGCGCCATGGTGCCTTGAAATTCGATAGGCGGGTTCTCGGGGAGCATAACTTTTTTTACGGATGCGCAGTGACGCCCTTTTTACTCGTTTTCAAAAGTTACAACTATATTTGATTTTCGTCCGAACGAAAACGACCCACCTATGCGGGCGAAGGGTTAATTGTAATTTGTGAAAAAAATGAGTGAAAAAAAAGAGATTACCCCAGTGGAGCTATGAAAAGAAAAAATAAACAGAAAAAGGAAAAAGTTATAAAAAAATTGTCCAAAATTTCTTTATTTTTTCATCAACAATTTGATTCTGTGAGTGATTTAGATTGTAATAGTAAGTTGGTAGTTGGTATGCAACTTAATTTAAAACACGACGCCGGGAATCTTATGGACTGGAATCGTTCCGTAATTCACACCGCTATGAATTATAAATATATAATATTAGCAGAGATGAGTTTATCTCTAATATTAGGCATGCCTATACATTTAATTACGTATATGTATGTACGTAACATATATATATATAAATTAATAAATTGCTTGACTGCTTGCTACAGAAACTGACAAAATTTTGGCTTCAAGGTTACAGTATATATACTGTCGTATAGGACAATGTAACTGACTAAAAAAAATCATGCGTATGGTCGCCACGCGCGTTAGAAGTGAAACTTCTGAAGGCAAGGCTTTGCCATAACTTTTCTGAAATTAATACAAAAACAATGCAACGGAATTATAGTCACTCCAAGCCTCCCCGCAACTGGAAAATATAGTGTTATATGCAGTTTTCACTATATTCGTCTTGCCAGTGCCGTACGCGTGATCGAATTTTCGTGACGCGTTTTTGAGTCGCAAAATCGAATTTACTTATCGATCCAAAAAAAGTTTCACTTTGTACGTCTGTTGGTCGAATTTTCGTGACACTATTCGTGACGTTTTTTCGTGTCGCACAATCGAACTTACTGTCGTACCAAAGAAGTTTCATTTCGTACGTCTATTGGTCGAATTTTCGTTACACTTTTCGTGTCGCACAATCGAACTTACTACCGTACCAAAGAAGTTTCATTTCGTACGCCTATTGGTCGAATTTTCGTTACACTTTTCGTGTTGCATAATCGAATTTACTACCGTGCCAGAAGAAGAACCGTCTCGCCAACGCCGTACGCCTATTGGTCAAATTTTCGTTACACTTTTTGTGTCGCACAATCGAACTTATTACCGTACCAAAGAAATTTCACTTCCGTTACACTTTTTTGTGTCGCGAATTGAACTCACTACCGTGTCTAAAGAAGTTTCACTTCAAAAATATAAAGGTTTTATGTTTCATGAACGTTTTAAAGACTTGCACGTTTTAACAATGTGCAGGGTTTCTCAGACCCAGGTGAGGTAACTGAGGGTTAAATATATTTTTAGATTCTTCTGGAGCACATTGTCTATCAGAGGTTCCAGAAATAGAAAAAACTCATATCAAAGATCTTAAAAAGTCTGAAGAATTTCATAATATATTTTCGTCAGATGGAGGAAATTTTGGTGACAGCCTTACTACTGAATGCGAACAAAAAATAATTTTTAAATTGAGCCCATTTAAACCACAATAAGGATCATTTTCAAAGGATTCAGAAACAAAGCAATGTTTTTCAGCCTATCATTACTCATATTTAAATAAGGCTGGTATAAGAATTGCAAGGTCATGGCTATGTTATTCTAATATTTTAAACAAACCGTATTGCCACTTTTGTTGGTTGTTAGCATATCGTCAAAGCAAATCGTACTTCTCCGCATGGGTTAACGGTGTTTCTGTTAGAAGCAATTTTATACAATGTATATCTGACCATGAAAATTCGCAGCAACATATTAACGCGGCTCTATCTTATAATAATTGATTACAAGGAAATACCATCGATACTTTATTGCAAAGTGAAATCAACAGTAAAATTACTTTCTGGCGAGATGTATTGCATCGTGTAATTAATGTTATAATTATTTTAGCATCATGCAATTTACCTTTAAGAGGCCATGATACTGAATCTGGAAGTTTCATGTCAATTTTACGTTTACTATCTAATTATGATTTTATTTTAAAAGAATTTCTTTTAAAGCCAAAAGGTGAAGTTAATTATTTAAGCCTCACGATTCAAAATGAGATTATTAATTTGCTTGGTACCGCAGTTAAAGAAAAGATTGTTTTAGAAATTAAAAAAACTTCATTTCTGACAATTATTTTGAATACAACACAAGACCTGTTAAAAATTGACCAACTTTCTGTAGTTTTTCGATACATCTCGATAATAAAAAATGATGATTGTGTACTTAAAAAAATAGAAATTTGCGAGTTCTTTTTGGGGTTTATATCAGTAGCCGATTGTAGTGCAGAAAGGCTTAAAATTGAAATTTTTAATATCATAAAAAAATGTGGAATTGATTTGTCCAAATGTAGAGAGCAGAGTTACGATGGAACAAATGTTATGTCGGGTGTATATGGAGGATTACAAGCTTTTATAAAAAAGTATGCGCCAATGCCGATTATGTTTATTGTGCGGCACACGCATTAAATTTAATTTTAAATGATGCTGCGAAACGTGTTTGGAAAATGTCAATTTTTTTCGATAATTTGGAAAAAATATATACTTTTTTTGGCAATAGTATAAAATGTTGGTCATTGTTGAGTAATGATTCATCTGAAAAATATAAAATTACCCTTAAAAAGTATGCTCTACTATATATGGTCTTTAAAAAACGACTCTTTATCGGCTATAAGGAAAAATTATTCATTAATAATGAAAACTTTGTATCAACTAAATTTAATTTCCACTAAAAAAGACAAATGTGACGAATGTAAAAATATAATTAACATTTTAGAGAGCTACGATTTTATAGTGCTTGTTGCTTTTTTTTCTTCACTATTTGAAATTATTAACTCTGTTTCTAGGGCCCTACAGCATGAAAATAATGACTTGTAGAAAGTTGGTATTTTACTAAGTAATCTTTTGAATAGACTGAACGAAATAAGAAATCAAAAATCATTCCATGGTTTGCTAAACGAGTCCACAGATCTAGCAAAAGAGTGGGGGGGAGTAACAACTGTTTTCAAAAATAAAAGACGGATGATAACGAAGCGTTTTTTTGATGAGTTATCAAAAAATGAAAGAATTTCAGACCCAGAATCGTATTTCAAAATCAATGTGTACTATTGCTGTTTGGATATATTAATTTCTCAAACTAAACAAAGATTTCAGAGTCTCTGTAACCTGAGTAATACGTTCAAAGTGTTACAACCGGAGAAACTCTTATTGTTTTCAAACGAAATAATAAAAAAGAAAGCCGAAAAACTGACTGCTAAATACAGTAAAGACATGTCAGTTGATCTGTATGAACAATTAATTGCTTTCAAAACATGCTTAAAATCTAAAATTCAGAAAATTTATTTCATTAAAGAGCTCACGGAATTATTACTGATAAAATTCAATAGTTTTGCATCCAGTTTTTCGAATGTAATAACAGCATGCTTCCTATTTTTTACCCTTCCGGTTACAACTGCAACAGCTGAAAGAAGCTTTTTAAAATTAAAACTAATTAAAAATTATCTTAGGACTTTTATGGGACAAGAACGACTATCAGATTTGTCAGTACTGTCTATAGAGGCAGAAAATCTCGAAAAACTAAAATCATCTTCAGCTATGGATGATTTAATAAATAAATTTGTCGAAAAAAAGGCGAGAAAAATATGTATTTGGAATGTTTGGCTAATTTAGCTTCTAGGAGCATTAATTATAAGTAATTACTTGTAATCAATATATATTTATTTTATTCAATGCAAACGTTTTTGTTTTTTTTTGTGAAAAATCTTTACCCTTTATTTGAGTTTTATCACAGTCGGATAAAAGGGCCTCCCGACAAATTTTGATACAAAGCCCATCTAGAGCAAGCTACGTCACTGCAAATTTTCCAAATCTATTAAGACATTTAATGCGGAAAGCGCAGACAATGTAAATAAATTGCGACGTAAAAATAATTTGATATCGCGTGAAATCTGATGTAAAAAGCGAAGATATCGAAAATATGACCGTCAAGTCCTTGCATATCGTTCCGAACAGCAAAAAAGTGTTTCTGCAAAAGATATGCAGTAAATCGCTGGATGCTAAATTTTTACATGACAAATTTTCGTTTGCTAAGTCTTTAAATGCCAAGTTTCCGAACATTGAGGCTTTGGATATTAGATGGCAGTTGAGAAATTATCCGCAAACTGGGCAGTTGAGGACACCTACAAAAGTTCCATTGTTGGAAAAATTAAAAATGTTGAGTCATCCCAAACAGCAAAAAAGTGTTTTTGCAAAGGGTATGCAATAAATCGCTGGATGCTAAATTTTTGCATGACAAATCTTCGTTTGCTAAGTTTCTAAATGTCAAGTCTCTGGATATTAAGGCTTTGGATACTAAATCGCAGTTGAAAAATTATCCGCAAACTGGGCAGTTGAGGACACCTACAAAAGTTCCATTGTTGGAAAAATTGAAAATGTTGAGTCATAATCGGAAATTCGATTTTGAATTGAGCACTTCCACGTCCGAGACAAACACAGATGAAGATAATGCAAGACAAATCGATTGCAGTAGGAAAGTAAAATTGCAAAATAACGATGAAATATATAATTCTCCCGGTTATATGGACTTTAGTATGAGAGATTCCAATAATGAAAATAACGATACAAAAGATTTTGGAATATTTTGGAGTTTGTATGGTGGATATGGTTTGATGGTTGGTAACAAGAAAGGAGAATAAAACAATTGATACAGTGTTTGATAATTTAAATATGTAAAGTAAAGAACATAAGAGTGATAAATGTAAAAGATAAGTCAGGTTCGCATAATCAGAGAAATGACACCTGGTGAACAATATTTTTTTATGCAACACGTGTATGGAAAGTGCCCCATTACGCACGCTACGCGTGCGTGATAGACCACTTTCCAGGCACTTGCAACATAAAATAGGGAGTGTAAGCCGTGTGTAAAGATGAAAATTCCCGGGTGCGGTTACCGCACTCGCCTTTGGCTCGTGCGTAAACTCCGCACCCGGGAATTTTCATCTTACCTCACTTGTTACACAAATAACTATTAACATGACCCGTATGGAAGAGAAAATTTTTCTACCTGAGGATAATATTTCTCTGCTTGAGGCCCCAAACAGGAATCCCTTTTAGAGAATACTGAAAGGACAACCGTGCAGATAGATATATCGGACGATATGCAACAATCTAAGTCGTCAAATTGTGAAAAGGTAAAATGCTCATCAGTTGTACATTATTGCAAAGATTGCAACTTTATGACACTGAGGTTGGCAACATTTAGATTTCACTATCAAAATACCCATAAAGGACAAAACAAATTAATTTGTAACAAGTGTAATGACATTTTTTTTTATTTTGTTCGTTATACTCGGTATTGCTTCAATTGCTCATATATTATAGATTCCATTACTCATGTTGATAATACTAATTTTAATGTATTGAATTTTAGTGAGTTCAATGATTGTAGTTATTGTATGAACGAGAATAATACTCTCAACAATATCAATGACTGTAGAGATTTGATTTCTGATGAACGATTGCTAAGTAATATGTGTAGAGAACTAAAAGGTCAACATAGAGCTACGAAGAGTCTTATAAATGATGTAGTAAAACACGTTCAAAAAATAATGTACAATAAG
>NW_020220750.1:0-3442 GCF_003070985.1 Temnothorax curvispinosus | reverse complement strand
TACGTATAATGTATTCCAATTTTTATCATGTGCGGAATGATTCCTTTATAAAATTACCATAGATAAACCTTTACAAAATATGACAAAAAATGTTAATAGAGAATTAGGCAGACTAAGCAGGTCCATTGGTACACATGAGCTCGGAACGTACTTGACATGTCACGGCGCAGGATACGAATAAGTACGACCGTGAATGAAGGAAATTATATAATTTTATTAATAATTGTAATACAATAAATAAAAGCTGAAATATATACTGTCCGTTGATTATACATTGTTGATGTTACATATTTTTTTTTAAAGAACTATGCCTTTTTTTATTTCACGAATAGCATATATACTTGCAGGAGGGTAAAATAAGATACCTGTTAAAGTTTGAGCCCTTAATATTAATTAATATTAACAGGTCGCTTATCGCAATTTTTTATTTTTCATTTAGTAAGATAGAAAAAATTTTATAACTATGTAACAAACAGTAATACAGCATTGTTTCACATAGATTTTTGTAGTAAATTTATCGTTTTACAAAAAAGATCTCTTATCACTTTTTCATAAATTCAACCGTTCAAAATATATTCAAAGTTAAAGTTTGATAAACTTTATAATATCGACTATCAAAAATTATGAAATAATCAATACATATTTTTGTAGAAAATTTAACGATCTACAAAAAAGGTCTCTTATATTTTTTTCATAAATATAATCATTTAGACGATATTAAGGTTTAAAGTTTAAAGTTCAGTGTATAAAAATTATTCTTTTTTTTTATATTATAACAAAATTCTGAGCTTTATTTATTTACTATGAAAAAAAAGTAATTTTTATACACTTTGAACTTTAAACCTTAATATCGTCTAAATGGTTTTATTTATGAAAAAAATATAAGACCTTTTTTGTACATCGTTAAATTTTCTACAAAAATATGTATTGATTATTTCATAATTTTTGATAGTTGATATGATACAAAATTCATAAGAAGCAAAAACAAGTTTTATATTTATCAAACTTTAACTTTGAATATCTTTTGAACGATTTTTATGAAAAAATGATAAGAAATATTTTTTGTAGAGCGGTAAATTTACTACAAAAATCTATGTAGAGCAATGCTGTATTACTGTTTGTTAGATAGTTATAAAATTTTTTCTATTTTACTAAATAAAAAATAAAAAATTGCGATAAGTGACCTGTTAATATTATTTTCTAATTTACTTAAATAGAAATCTTCTTCCTGACCGATAAGCCTATCGACCAGTGTCGAAAAAGTGAAAGTTACATTTCTCTGATATATATATGTCGTATATATTGAGAGACGTCGACGTTAGTAGAAATATCTTTTACATTTCAACTTTGCGTCGCAATATTTCCGCTCGTAGGGCACGTAGCGGAAAAATAAAAACACGGCCTTTGGCCAACTCGAACGTGAGTACCCCATATGTACAAGAGTAAAGTACCAGTTAAAATACAGATAGCGAATTGGTTTTAGTCTTAAAATGTTTCACAATTTATTATTTTTGGAAAAAGTTGATAAGAAATAATTTTTACAAGCAACATAATATAGATGCATATTTTACATAAAAGCAATGTCCGGCAAGGGAGGGTCCCAATTGCCTACAAATCGATTGCCTACAGTGTCGTTTGCCAACATCTCATTTGCCGACAATTCGTTTGCGCACAAAAATTATTGCCTACAAGTCGATTGCCTACAAGCACTATTGCGCACAATTAAAAAATTAAGAGACGAATGGACGTTTGCACACAAGATACTATTGCACACAAGCCGCATTGCACACATAATATTATTGCCTACAGATCGATTGCCTACAAGCACTATTGCGCACAATTAAAAAATTAAGAGAAGAATGGACGTTTGCACGCAAGACACTATTGCACACAAGCCGCATTGCACACATAATATTATTGCCTATACACATCGATTGTCTACAAGCTCTATTGCGCACAATTAAAAAATTAAGAGAAGAATGGACGTTTGCACACAAGATACTATTGCACACAAGCCGCATTGCACACATAATCAATAATCAATAATATGAGAAGAAGACATACTAAAACAAATTAATAGACAAAAGTGTGAATATAATTTTTATTTCTATAAACAACATATTTCGATTGATTTAAATAAATTAATGCAAGAACAGCAAACATGCTGTTACAATAGTGCCCGAAAATAGAATATTATTGTATAAATTATGTTACAACATACATGAATGTTTACAACTATCTCATTTCTGTAATGTATTATATAATAAAAATATAATGCAATGTGTTATTGCATTATATCTTTTATGCTATATCATGAAGCAGACGCATATTATTCCGTATAATGTATATTTGCTCTTTCAACTTTATATTGCACATCATTTCCTGGTTCTAGCATAGTGCATAAATAATTATAAACATTTATATCATCAACGTTACCTGCAATTTTATAGACGTAATAAAAGCGACAACTATTTAAAATGTTTCAATACCTTTGTTTTGCGTTGTGTTGCTAAGTTGTTATAAGATTGCTCATATATTTGCTTTGTTTTAAAAATAAGATTTTAAGAACATGATGACAGACATGGATCCAGCCAAGTCAATTCCTGCATTTTACGCCGGACAAAGTATATTTTTGACAGGTGCGACAGGATTTCTGGGTAAAGTGTTTGCCGAAAAAGTATTGCGGTCTTGTCCAGATGTGCGTAAAATATTTCTGTTAATACGTCCAAAGAAAGGACTAAATATTAACGAGAGACTCGAAAAAATGTTAAACATGCCGGTAAGTTTGATATAAAAAAAACTTTTTGTAACAACGCGGTTCTTTAAGATTGTTAAGATCTTTAATATATTACATCACATTTTAACGTATGATAAAAACGAATATTTTTCTAAGTCATTAACGGAAGTTGTTTTTGACATTAACATTTTGTAAATAGTATGTAATAGAATATAGAAATGCATTTAAAATAAAATAAAAAGAAATACCATAGAAATTATTGCAATTATTATAATAAATTGATTTTATAAATTATAACGTTTCTTCTATTTAAGTTATTTGACAAATTGCGCGAAGAACAATCTTCTAATTTCGAGAAATTAGTTCCGATTTGTGGCGATGTAAGTGAGAAGAGACTAGGTTTGTCGGCAGCAGACAGACAAATGTTGATTGAAAGAGTGTCTATAATAATACATGGAGCGGCAAGTGTGAGATTTAATGACACTTTAAAAAACGCCATATTTGCTAATACTAGAGCAACGAGAGATATTTGCATTTTAGCTCAAAGTATGAAGAATTTAAAAGTAAGTAATTTTTACTCAAAAAAAAAAAAAAAAAATAACAGTGTGGATTTGTATCTATGAGTAGGTAATGTATTGTATCACATGGTATACTTTAAATAATGTCTTGCGCAACAATTCATATTTTAATCATTTCTTCTAAGTA
>NW_020220749.1:0-1839 GCF_003070985.1 Temnothorax curvispinosus | reverse complement strand
CGTTGCGCGTGGAAATTTCCACGGGAAAACAATTGCGCAGTTTCGAAACTTCAAAAACGGGGCGGAAATTTCCACGGATATCTAAGTGCGTAGTTAGGAACATTTGAGAACGAATATCGAGGAGTGGGGGACTGCGCGCCATGGTGGGGAGCCGAAGCAAGAGCCATTGCTCGAGGCAGTCTCTCGAGTATACCCATAGCGAACGGACGTACACTACCCTCCATAAGTTTGGAAACACTCTATAAAATGCAATATACAGAAAATAGTACATAATAGTACATATGTTATCCAATAGGCTTTTAAAATAAAGAATTTCCATTAATTTTTACATTCCTCAAAGTAACCACACCTTTTGCTTTAATGACTGCCTTGGATATTCTCGGCATACGGTGGATCAACTTTTGGAGTTCAGTCGGGACACGTTTCCATTCTTCTGGAGAACTTCCCAAAGGTGCACCTGTGACTTGTGATTCGCTGTTCAACAAATTCAACTTCAAGCACTTCGGTGACGCGAAATAATCATCCGACATATTTTCGGCATGTACAGTGGGGAGCAGAAATGAGTTCCGTTACCTGGTGAGCTACGGTGCAGAGCGGTGCAGGCGAGCGCGCTACGTTACCGTCACGATCGATAAAAGGTTCAAATACAGAACCGCGAACGCGTAAAAATAGTCAGTCACGCTGTATTGCTCGCGCGTGCATTTGATTAAAAAAACATTTTTAATACAATTTGATACACACAATTAATATTTATTACATACAATATAAAAATTATAGGTGATTATGTAATTATATATGTATTGTGCATCTGCAACTATTATTCCACCGACTAAGTATGTGTTTACTAGAATAATATAATTATAGATCATATGATAATTATAATTACAACATAATTACCTATAATTATTCTATTGCATATAAAAAATTATTTCGCGATATTTTATAATTTTTACGATGTCGTATTATTTTCAGTATCTTATTTATAAGTAAATAAAATATTAAAATTAAAAGCTAAACTAAGTAATGTTACGGCCGATATTCCGAGCAATATTAAAGTATTAATAAAAAGCTAGATATATACATATACATTTTGAATTATAATTATCGAGTCAACGTTTCGATCTGCTTGGTCTTTCTCAGGGCATTACATTCAAACTTACAAGTAATATAAATAAAAATAATAATAACTGTTCACATTATCAACACTGAAAATTATAGTCATCGCCGATGGAATGATTACGACACGCAAAAGAAATAAGGTCAAAGCCAACTTCGAATTAAACGCCGTTACAGGCTACATAATTACAATAATTATTACCGATTACAATAAATCCTGATCTGAGTTGCAGCTGACGGAGATGCTAATTTCGTGCATTTTCCGTATATTTTAAAAGGGGCAATCCTCTGTATGATCCTGGTATCAGCCATGCTCAACGTCGGAAATTGTCATGTCCGATATTAAATGGAAGTAGAGATCGGTGTTGCGCCAAGAACCTTTTAAAATATACAGAAAATGCACGAAATTAGCACCTCCGTAAACTGCAACTCAGATCAGGATTTATTGTAATCGGTAACAATTATTGTAATTATGTGGCCTGTGACGGCGTTTAATTTAAAGTTGGTTTTGACCTTATTTGTTGCTAATTTGTTGCTTGCAAAATAAGTATAAACAATAGCGGAAAACCTCAGCGTGCAGCTCTTTACAAGAGTAAAGTATCAGAAAAGAATTTGCTGCTCGTTTAAATTTGGTACTGGCGTATTGTTTGAATTTGTTGCTCTCGATATATTCAAGTTCCGAATTTGTTGCTTGCAAAATAAGTATAAACAATAGCGGAAAAC
>NW_020220748.1:657-1107 GCF_003070985.1 Temnothorax curvispinosus | reverse complement strand
GACGAGTTAAGTAAGGGCGATTAATGCGCCATGCCGGATAATCGATTTTGCACAGTAATTGACGACGAACGTCCTGTAGGTATACACCGCGGCCAGATAAAATAGAATCCGCCCAACGAACGTAACGGAGTAACGAAGTTTGCTAAACCGTTGCCGCGCTCGTCCCCGCATACGTCTGTTCTCACCACCAGACGTCGATCCTCGATCCCAAAACTGCACCACCTCCGCGGTGACTTCGATAAACTGACCCAGAAATCACCGATCGAATAAGGTTCTTTCATTAAATGCATGTTGCGTTGTGAGTGTAACGCTCATAGTAAAAATTCTCCACTTGGCGTTCACGCGAAATATCGTGTAATGGATTTGTAAAATTTTAGAAAATACAAACAAAATTTTTGACATACAACTGGAAGGGAAAAGAGACATGCACATTGTGTGAAATAAAATTTA
>NW_020220748.1:0-557 GCF_003070985.1 Temnothorax curvispinosus | reverse complement strand
AATTATTTTTTTCTCTTACATTATTAATGGGGAAATCTTTTTTCTCCAGATAGCCATCGGACAGATACCACCCTTTTTTCCGCTCGACCGCGAAAGGTCTATCGGCGGACGAGTTAAGTAAGGGCGATTAATGCGCCATGCCGGATAATCGATTTTGCACAGTAATTGACGACGAACGTCCTGTAGGTATACACCGCGGCCAGATAAAATAGAATCCGCCCAACGAACGTAACGGAGTAACGAAGTTTGCTAAACCGTTGCCGCGCTCGTCCCCGCATACGTCTGTTCTCACCACCAGACGTCGATCCTCGATCCCAAAACTGCACCACCTCCGCGGTGACTTCGATAAACTGACCCAGAAATCACCGATCGAATAAGGTTCTTTCATTAAATGCATGTTGCGTTGTGAGTGTAACGCTCATAGTAAAAATTCTCCACTTGGCGTTCACGCGAAATATCGTGTAATGGATTTGTAAAATTTTAGAAAATACAAACAAAATTTTTGACATACAACTGGAAGGGAAAAGAGACATGCACATTGTGTGAAATAAAATTTA
>NW_020220747.1:0-2677 GCF_003070985.1 Temnothorax curvispinosus | reverse complement strand
GTGTTTTCGATACAATTCGAAAATACACGCGTACATACACACTTTCTTGATCGTTGGAACGCTTGCGAATATTTGCCATCGATCGACAACACTGTTTGGCGGGACTGGTCCCCGGGATAAAATATATCAGCACTCATATGATATTTCAATTAGTCATTGGAGATTGTGATGGTAATTGAGCCACATAAATTAGTGCTTGTGTCGTGGATTGCTCGTGTGGTATACCGCTCACGTCGTATGCTCATGTCGTATATTCCGCTTATGTAGTAAGACCGCGCGCAACGCGTATTACTGAGGCTCGATCAGATAAGTACCTGAGTGCAATTTCTTCGTCGTAACCGGGTACCTGTGCCAATTTAATTGATAATTTTGACTTTGTTGATTATTGATTACTGATTGTTGATTTATTATTGGTCTAACTATTATATTATTTTGTATCTTTTGCAACCATCTTCCTCGTTAATTATCCTACTTGATCCCCCTCTACCGCCAGTGCTCGCACCCTATTATTTTGCATCAACCTACCGTCGTTTTGAAATTGTGCGAATCGTTATTATAGCCTCTCGAAAATATCCGTCGTGCCTTCGAACAGAAATTCGAGCCGAGCCGACTCGTCATCATAACAAGGAGATAGTTGTTTCGTTTTGCGAACATTTCGGAACTTGAAGACCGTTAGCTTCCGGCATTGTTGATATTCTCACGTCGAAGTGAGCTGCTATCGTCATCTTGGTTGACCTAGTGATTGTATTCCGGGCATCATGAGTCGAGGGAATGTAACCAAAAGCGAGTTATGCGTGAAACGTATGCGGGAGATTCATGAGCTGTCGATGCTCGCCGCGGACAATGTAAATCAGAGACCGAACTTTCTCGTGCGATATCCCATCGTGACCAAATTGGTCGAGGACTTTGAGGCAGCCCACCTCAAGATAATACAAAACGCCTCAGATGAAGAGTTCGAAACGGAGGATTCGATTCGCGGGACTTTGACGAGATGCGCTTCGCGGTAATCGGGCGTTACGAGAGATTTGTGGGCGCCGACCGAGTAGCTGCTCCGGCCCCGCAGGCCCCGGCCCAGACGTCATCGGTCAAATTGCCCAAGATCTCCCTTCCGCAATTTTCGGGAGATCTCACGCTTTGGCCCTCGTTCATCGCGTTATACAACATCTCTATTCACGAGAACCGGAACGTCCCTACCATAGAGAAGTATCAATATCTGATATCCTGCTTGAAAGGAGAAGCGCTGAACGTCGTCAAGAACATCCTTCTCTCCACCGATAACTACGCGATAGCTTATGACGCCTTGATTTCGCGATATCAAAACAAACGAGACTTGGCGGATTATCACGTGGACTTGATGTTGAAAGTTCAGCCGTTGAAGTCGGAGTCGGCCGTCCCCCTGCGCACGCTGTTGAGCACCTTCACCGAGAACACGCGAGCATTGAATCTATTAGGATTTCCTACAGACGCTTGGGATTATCTCCTTCTCAAATTCTTGCTGGAGAAGCTCCCTCGCTCGCTCCGCGAGAAGTTCGAATCTGAACACCGGGCGGAGGAAATACCGAAATTCACGCAGCTCACAAAGTTCCTCTCTGATCACTGCCGGCTTCTCGCGTCGGTATCGGGCTCACAAAATACGTCGCAAAAGTCTCAGTCGACTTCGTCAAAGAATTCCGCGTCGGCTTCGTCGCTCGCAACTCGAACCGCCGAGTGTCCGGTATGTAAAGAACAACACCCTGTTGCAAAATGCTCTCGGTTCTTAAAGTTAGCACCCCGAGAGAGGCATTCGACGGCTAAAGCTTCGAACTTGTGCTATAACTGCCTCCGCGCGGGCCACAGCGTTAATGACTGTCCATCGTCGTGGACGTGTCGGTCGTGTAAGGCCAAACATCACACGCTCCTGCATTTTGAGCAGAACTCGGGCTCGGCGAATGCACCCACAGACGCCGAACCACCCTCCGAATCGGGGACAACGTCATCGCAGGGAAGCGAACCCCTCGTTAGCATGGCTAGTGTCGCGCGGTCGAACCCGATCGTATTGTTGTCGACGGTACAAGCCGAAGCGCTCGACGCACACGGAAATCCCTTCCCCGTTCGTATTCTGTTAGATAGCGCAAGCCAGCTAAACTTTATCTCCGAAAGTTGCATGCAGAGGGGTGGTTTCGGACGAACCAAGTGCCATACGGTAGTTCTCGCGGTAAATGATACAAGGGCGGCTGCAACTCGAGGCCGCACCTCACTCGTAATACAAGCACAGGGCAGGGAAAGCACGCGCACCCCAGTAGAGGCTACGATTCTTCCGCGCATCTCCGCCCCGTTACCTAGCAGTCAGGTCGAGCGAAGAGCGTGGAAACATTTGAACATTTGCGGCTAGCTGATCCGCGGTATCACCGACCCGGTCCCATCGACATCCTGATCGGCGCAGAAATCTTCGCGTCGCTACTTCGGGATGGCCGTCGCGTGGGAAAGAAGGGCGAACCAGACGCCTTCAATTCCGTCTTCGGCTGGGTTCTCGTCGGTTCGATATCGATGCAGGCGCCGGGATCCACACATTCGTTTATGACTCTCGATTCGTTGGACGCATCTCTTAGTCGATTTTGGCAACTAGACGAGATTCCATCGGTCCCACCGTATTCGCAGGAGGATAAACGTTGCGAGGAATTATTCGCTCAGACCACGC
>NW_020220746.1:0-4186 GCF_003070985.1 Temnothorax curvispinosus | reverse complement strand
ACGTTTAAAGTGTAATTTATTTAAATGTTTTTCCAAAAATTCTCCTTCATTATGAGTCATAATTGAAGTCACCTATTATAATTCTTTCATTACTTACTGACTTGCTTAAAATATTATTTAGTTCATGCACAAACATAGTTCTAGGTGCTGATGGAGACTTATAACCAGTAATGATTTCCACCTCATTTATGATTATACGTATCAAATCTATATGACGGTATTGTCTATTTATAATTTCATCTTTTTGTATGTTATCATCTATAAATGCATTCAATTCTTTTCTGATAAAATATATTATTTCTTTTGATAAACGTTTATCATAATTATTTGTTCGGAATAAAATATTAAATCCTTCAAATGTCAAATCATCTGTTGTGATTGTTTGTGATTCTGCAAAAGCTAATAAATCGGTTTGTTTACACCATTTATTACAAGATATATTCCTTAAATTTTTATTCAGAGATCGTACGTTCTGGTATATAATTTTTATTCGATTTCTTTTTATTACTTTTAAATATGATAACTTAAGATACTTCTTTTCTCTTAATCGTTTTATTTCTAACTCCAAAGAATTATCTCTGGATGGTTTTTTTGGAGGTATGAAACTTCCAAGAATGTATAAATCCGATAATTTTGTCACTCTATTAAATGCTACGTATAGCATTGGCTTTGTCATACGACAATTATTTCGTAAATCTATACATATTTTTTCGTAAGTTTGACCTTGGCTTTTATGTATTGTCAAAGCTTCGGCGGGCGTGATGGGAAATTGTTGTCTTACGATTTGATATCCCATTCTTTTATTAATGTTTAATACGACAGAAAGTGATGATATAAAAACCAAACACTTTTCCAGAGAATTTTTATTAATATACTTTACGTATGGTCTCCGCTGTTCCATACCAATTCTATTATTATTGAAATCTAGCCATATTTTAATTGGTTCTTCTGTACCTTGTTTAAACGTTATGTTTTTCAATATGCCACAAGCTCCGTTAACTAGGCCATCTTCCACATCTATATTAGTAACTATCATGTATTTAATACCTACTTTTAATACTACTTTGTAAGCCAAGCCACCACATTCTGTTTTTTTTTTTAACGACGTTAGTAATTTATTTCTCAATTTACTGCTAACTTTTCCTAAAACTGTGTCTTTGGCTATCCATTCATAAGCTGTACCGTCTTTTAAATTAATTTTTAATTGATTAAAACTATCTACTAAACGATTATCAGCATATAATCTGATTGCATCTTTTGGAACATTTTCCTCTGACGTTTCTCTGGACTTAATTAGTGTGTGACGATACGCGTATTCGTCACTAGCGCTACGGCCCTGACGGCCACCTAGCGCCTAGTTCAACGTGCACTCCTGCGCCCGAATGGTGGGATAGCCCGAGCGGTGGGACAGACCGAGCGGTGGGGCAGCCCCCACCGCCCTCACTCGGGGTATAAATAGGGGACTCGAGCCGACTCGAGTCACCAGTCCTGTCCGACTCCTGCTTCCGACACGACCACTCTCCGAGACCGCTTCTCTAGGTTGAGTGCCCCCAACCTCGTCCTCCGTACAGGGAACGAGTGCCCCCGTTCTCACCTGGGTGCCCCCAGGGTACGGGCCTCCCCAGCTGGGTGCCCCCGGTTGGCATTACCTGCCCTCTCCCCTCTGGGTCGGGCGCCCCCGACCCTTTCCGCCGTACGGAAGACGGGTGCCCCCGTCTTCGAGCCGGGTGCCCCCGGTGTACGGGAAGCTCAGTCGGGCGCCCCCGACTGAGCTCCTGACCGTCCTACCTGATAGATATAAGCCGCGCCCCCGCCCGCGAATCCGTAAGGCCACCGGGCCTCCGCGTTCGCCCGCGAATCCGTCTCGGCTCGTTGTGAACTCGTCTACTCGTCCGCGGGTCTGCCCCGCATCGACCCTAACACGTACACTGCGGCTCAGCGGAGCAATATACACACACACACACCTACACGTACGCCCTCCATCATTTCTGTATCACTTAGTTAGTAAGAATAAAGACTATTTAGTAAAACCAACCAGTGTCTCCACGTTTTCTCACCCTGGCCTGGCGAGCGAATTCCGAGCGAGAAAACGCGAACGTTACAAGTGCAATATTATTTTCAGACATTGTTCCTCTTGCAAGATTGTTAAGAGTTTCAATAAATGTTTTATCTTCTTTTTGTCTCATTATTTCTGTCAACTCAAAATAATCAAATTCATTCCATAGAACATTGTCTGAAAATAAGCTTAACATGCACGATTTTGCGCATAAATATATTGAAGTATCCATAACCGGTAGTAATTGATAAGGATCGCCGACCATTAAGACAGAAACTCCTCCAAAACTTTTATTACAACCCATTATTTGTCTTAATCTTGTATCGATCCGACTAAACATTGTACTACCCACCATCGATATTTCATCTATAATTAATAATTTTAAATTAAATAAGTTTTCTCGAATAGTATTTGCCACGTCTGCTGACAGTTCTGGCATTTGTCCTCCATACTGTGCAATCGGTAATGCAAAAACAGTGTGTAAAGTTACTCCACCTATTAGAAATGCTGCTTTTCCGGAGGGTGCGCATAATAATATTTTGACCGAATTGTTCTTTTCACCAGGTATATCCTCGAAATAATTCAATAACAGCTGATAAATCGCATTGATGACCATGCTTTTTCCAACACCCGCCGATCCGCTAATATATAGTTTAATTGGTAAATTATTAGTTTTAAAACAATGTAAAATATGCATTGCAATTTCTCTTTGTTTGTCATTTAATTTTTGAAGTATATTCATCATTTCTTCTTTTGTGGCTTTAGGAGGACTACTTATTTTTCTTCTACTTTCCTTCGAACAATCCGCTACACCTGTTTGACCAAACATATCTATCTCTTGTTCTTTTGGGATTTTTGTTTTTATAAAAGATTCTTCCTCCTCATCTTCTATTTCTTGTTGATCTTTTTGTGCTTGAGTCAGTGCATTGTCAATTTTTGCATCACCTATCACTGAAAATTTTTTTCTATTTTTTTCAATTAAATGAATATTTTCTATATAAATTTTTTCACAATTTTTTGTCTCTACATCATCTATTTCGTTTTTCCAAGGCAAGAACAATAAAACCTGTTTTCTGAAATAATTATATCGATCTTCTTGCAATTTGTAACAACGAAATCTAATAATTTTATGTTCTTTCCGTTCTATAATTTCTTAATTATATCGATCTTCTTGCAATTTGTAACAACGAAATCTAATAATTTTATGTTCTTTCCGTTCTATAATTTCTTTGTCTTCATCATAATCATCATTGCTATCATTTTTGTATGTACTCTTTTTTTCTTCACAATTAGATGCGTATTCGGCCAGACAAACATCTGAAAATTTATGAAAATTCCTATTCTCGTACTTTTCAATTATATTTTTGTAGTATATATCTGTTGAATCGTCATTTAATTTTCTTAAATGTTTTTCATTTTTCAACATACGGACACGCTCTTTTTGTAGTACAGTATTAATAATCCAAAGCTCTACTGCATAATGAAAGTGGTAGGCCAAGGACATGGTAAACGGCTTCTTGTGCAGACATAGTATTACCATTTATGAAAACATTAGCGATCTTTCTAAACTTTTGTCTAATATTCAAATTGCCATTTTCCAAATCTTTTGCTGCTTCTCTTAGTAATCGTGATAGACCAGCATCGACTTTTGTGACGTAATTAATCATGTATGAAGCACAACTATATGGATCTAAAACAAATTGAATATCCATATTTGATTCCAGAAGAGTCAATATGGTTGTATTGTAAGCATTTATCGCTACTTCGTTGCTTCGTCTTTTCAAGAATATCTTAGTTCTTGTCAACGTGCTTCTAATTGTTTGAATATAATCTTTTTCTGTCATTTCTAATTGTTTTAACATATCTTCGAAAGATACGATTATATTTTTTTCGAAAAATACTTTCATCAAATCTCTAATTTTTTTTCTATTGGTTTTATCGCTTTTATTCTCTTCATTTTCGGCTAATGGTTGGAGAATCATAGTTTCTTTCATAACAAACATTGGAATATTAAATCTACATGTTGATTTATTTTTTTCGACCTTTGTAACATGTTGCTTTATGCCGATGTATTTGCATACGTATCAACGGATTTTTAACATCGTAAGTACATGTAATATTTTTATCTAT
>NW_020220745.1:0-1079 GCF_003070985.1 Temnothorax curvispinosus | reverse complement strand
AGAGAGAGAGAGAGAGAGAGAGAGAGAGAGAGAGAGAGAGATTGTTTATTATGCCCAAGCAATAGCTAAAGGGCAAAGAATGAATACAATATGCATTGAATACACGTAAATAGAACATGTTCATGCTCTCTCCCAAACAGTACACACCTAAAACTAACTTACAACTAACTCGCCTTAAAAATTAATGCAGCTTAAAACTAGGAAAACAACGCTACGCAAAAATAACTACAAAAAATACAGAAATACAGCAATTCGCAAGAACAAAAGTAATTTCATCGGGAAGAGAATGCCAAGAGCTAACAGTTAGACAGAAAAGGACACAGACGCGCGAGTGCACCAAACAGCAAACAGCGAACAGAAAGCAATCAAAGTCAGTCAGACTCCAAAGCAAATAAATACGGACGAAGTAGATTCTTAAAAGAGCCAAGAGAAGACGCAGATTTAATATTGTCAGGAAGAGAGTGCCAAAAGTACATTGCAAAGAGTCGGAAAGAATTGCGGTAGGTAACAGTTCGATGGAGAGGAATGTGAAATGTATGCGAGGATGAGGCCAAGCGGTCTGATCTTCTCAAAGCTGGGTCAGGAGAGATGAAAAGTTCCTGAAGATAAGAAGGAGATTGAGCGTAGAGAACACGGTAAGTTTGACAGCCAAGGAAATAAAGCCTTCTATTTCTGACCGAGAGCTATCCCAGACGACGCCTGAACGGAGTGATATGCTCATCTCGCCTGAGATTGAAAATAAATCTTATGCAACAATTAACGAGTCTCTGCAGCTTAGTATCCAACTCGCCACTTAAACCATGATATACAAGGCAGCAGTAGTCAATGTGTGGTAAGACAAGAGTATTAACGAGCTTGATTCTAAGCGCAGTGGGAAGGGAGTTCTTATTAAATTTGAGTTTGTACAGAGCGTGGTGAACTTTCTGTGAAACATGAAGGACGTGCTTCTTCCATGACAGGTTGGACATTAAGATTACACCCAAATTTTTCACATCGCTAACAAAAGGGAGAGGCGTCTGGTTAATAACTATTGGTGGTAGAAGGGTAGTGTCAATATTACTAATATGAGCCTGACTGCC
>NW_020220744.1:0-1354 GCF_003070985.1 Temnothorax curvispinosus | reverse complement strand
TATGAGAATAGATTTCTTATAATTTAAATTCCGAATATTTTTCGAGATTATAATGCTCCACACCACTTTGGCGAAATAACTTTTAATGATCAATAATTACTATTACCTGTTAAATTAATAAAATTGTTAGTTTAGTTATATAAGTTTTTACACACTCACACACTATTGCTAGATTCAAAATTTCTTTCCTCTTGCATACATCAGTTTACTGAATACGAAACAAGGGTGTATACTGATATGGTTTTTGTATATTGATTGCAGTTAAATTTATTGTATTTAAACATTTATATGAAAGTAGCAATAAAATTTGCCTATAAAGATTTCAATAGTGTACAGCAATGTGTAATAGCTTTGGATATATATTAAAGTTATTTAATAAGAATGAATATACAAACGCGTTTAACATTGCCGTTATGTATAATGAACGACAAAAATCAAATACATGCTCAATTCTCTCGACAGACTTTAACTTAAAAATATTCATTATAGGAGAAAAATTATGATCAAACCTGTTCAATCCAAATATCACGTTGTGCTAAAAATGACTAATGCCTGATAGTCAAAATCTAGCTGAATAAAAGTCAGTAAAATCAGCAAGATGAATAAGACATTGTTGTACAAATCTTCTCCCAAGAAGTCGACAACGCTCTCCAACGGTAGGATTCCAACTGATTGGAGTAATGTATAAAAGGTGACCAGGAAACGTTCGACATGGGAAACATCCCAAAACAAAAATATTTACACGAATAAGCTGTTCCTGGTCGAAATGTTTTTATGTTTCCGAAGTCTTTAATTCTAATATGTCTAACAGTTGTCTAACGATTTAACTGTAAATATTCTTTGTTCCTTTGTTAATATCTTGAAATATTTATCTGGTTGCAAAGTATTTTAAAAAGACAACGTAATTTTTTTTCGCTGTTTTATCTTGTCTCTTCACTGAAGGTCTTTCATTAAAATGTAAAAGAAAGTTACACGTTTCTTTTAAATCTGCAACAAATAAATATTTTAAGCTACTGACAAAAAATATTGTCCGTAAAACCGTTAATCAATCTTTTAACATACTAGACTAAAGATTTCAAACATAAAACTTTCTTAACTCAAACTGCAGCTATATATATGCACATACATATGCGTATTAAAAATAATATTGTACTTATAACACGGACAAATGCATGCCCAAAAAACATGCAACAAAATTAATGAATCATCGATTATGGATTTTATACTTTCGGTTGTAAATGTAAAAATTAACATAGTAATAACTTTCAAAAAGATGGTTCTAAAAATAATTCGCCGTTTACAAATAATAATGTACTTTTATTTTACTCTTTGTAGCTTGAAAGTATTTTAATCT
>NW_020220743.1:0-3041 GCF_003070985.1 Temnothorax curvispinosus | reverse complement strand
AATGAGTTAAAAAGATATTGAACTTATATTATTTATGCAGTTTTGTTGCAGTTCTACATTTGCAAATTTAACAGTAAATATCTCATCTTGTTGCAACTCTTCCTCATCGCAATATTTGTTCAAAATATGTACATTTAGATTGTCACACTTAAATGAGATAGATAGGGAATTTATTAGACTCTTATTTAATTTTGTTTTTTACCATAAAATCATAATATTTAACTGAATATCGAGTGTAAGACTGCAACTGAATCATATTTAATGTGTAATTATTTTTTAATAGTCGCCACGTATATACGTAACGAAATGTAATATACATCAAAGTTAGTTCACTTTGACATTGCGCGATATTGCACATAAGAATATAACACAAAGGGATTGTAAAGGGGTTGAACAGTATTGAATTTACTAGATACTTAGGAACGCTGTCACGCGCCGTGCGAGCCTTCGAGAACCCTCGGCACTGCTGTGAAATCTTTTAATGAGCTTACCAAGCCTAGAAGCCTCATATCGGCACGTCTCGCGGCAAAGTAAACGCGAAAAGCGGCAAACCGTTGGTGGCAGTTGTTGCGTGCGTCACGTCGCCGGGATTTCACGCTTCGTAAAAAGCCGTAAAAGACGTAAGGCTACTTTGAATTCGAACGTACGTTTACGGTCGTTGTGAAAGATTGACCGTGTACCATGGTGAGTTTGTCGATACATCACAATCGAAGACACAAGTGGACGAAAAGAAATATATTTTATTATTTTTCAAAATATGATTTATTCTGTCCAGAAATAAATTATAATTTTTGTTATTATATTTTCCATTATACCGTATTGGGTTAAATTCTAAAAGCAGATCGGATTTTACTTTTAAGTCGACAAGACAAATATTCATGATCCTGTTCCTAAACTCATCTCTTTGTAACTAGTCAAATATTTGGCAATATCGGTGAGACAACATGTAATAACGGTGTTCAGCTATCATATCCAACGCTGATAGTTGAAATTTACCAACTACGATTTGTGGTACGCGAGAGAGCAATGGGAGGAGAGATTCAACTTCCGCGCACACAATAGAACGGTTCGACTTACGGTGAAGGGATGCGCCGAGAATGAGGGCTCGCCGGACATATCACTTTCCATAGAAATGATCGCGTACAGCCCCGAGGGCTGTCCTTTGCCGATAACTGCGTCGTCGTTGTAATTTCCTCGTTCGCTGACCGCAAGCTCTGTGGCGCAGATCTGCACGTTTCGTTGCGCGCAGTCGCGCGTTCCATGCACACTTTATTGCGTACGATTGTTTCTCCAGTAACTGGTTCCGAACGCGAATTTAGAACCTGGGAACCGAGGGAGTTTTATTTCATCCTTGTCGATATACCGATGACGTGTTATCAACTACTAGTTCTCATTTACGCGCGCATCGTTTTCGATAACGGACAAAGCCGGCCGGGTGCGTGTTCGAATAGGAATAACGACCGAGGCAACTTTTCTAACTAAGCGCTCGACGGGCGACTTCCGAAGTGGAGCATCGGGGACAGTACGCTGTACTCTGTTACCTCGTAGTGACCAACTTTCCGTTCGTGACGTAACATATACTGAATCCATTTAATTATAGGACGAGCAATTATGCAACTAGCGTCAACGGTCGACGTCTGATGGACCTAGATCGATTTTCACTTGCTATGTTCTCAATACTCTTCTGCCATCTTTGGCCTTCATGTATAGATATTATTACGTATACTTAATAATATGTATGTGTTGTAGCTTTGATGCTATCTCTAGCAGATAGTTGTCAATGATTTCAATGATCTCGTATTATTTCATTATTCACAGTGAATATATTTTTATCAGCCTTTTATTTGCCATGACGAAGCGTGTCGGCACGTTTGTGAAACAAATCAGTCATTTATCGATTTGTTTTGTTGCCATCGACACACCTTTTACCAATCGTAAGAGCGACGCGGAATATTCTGTATCAAATTCAATTACGATCAATCGTTGACCTTTGTAACTACATAATTTGAAATCTTCTGCCGACCCGTTTCCATCAATTCTCTTTCGTGATCCCATCGTATCCCTATTATTCATCGTTGAAGTGTGAACAATAGAGTCGAAATTTTGATAACTAGCCAGTCACTGGAAAGACCGGGCGACAGTCTCGAGATAGGGGGAGGGAGCGAGAGAAAGAGAGAGAGGAAGGGAGAGGGGAAATTGAGCATTGTAGAGAGAACGATCTGCTCTGGCGAAGGCTGTTCTTTGTCGATAACGATTCCACTATTCCTCCTTGCAATTTACTTGGTATAATACCGTGAACTTTGATCTGCCAAGATCCATATTCGTAGCTTCACAGATCACGAGGTGAAAAAGAGAAGTTATTATGCTGTTTGATGCCATCGAGTAAATTAGCTTTGAATTGCGTATACGAATTGATGCGAGCAAATATTACGCGAGTTATACATTTTCATAGTTCTTTCGATCTACCTTGTAAGTGTCCCTTACTCACAATTTTTATATAAACGCATACAACATATAGTTTAACTACATATTATTCATCATTTTATGTAAGAATTGAAAGATTGGCATTTAGGGAAAAAATTTTTTATTAGTTTTACATATGAAAATTTTTCATTTTAAAAATATCAAATTTTATTTTGTTTTAACACCAAATTTTCATTATGTTCTTTGTACTTTCAAATAACATAATTAATAATTATTATAGTTAATAGTAATTTAAAAAAAATTGTAATAGTTTATGTTGAGAGAGTATGTGATGAATCATGAATATTTTTCTGTAATTTGAATTTTGTATGCGACGGTTGGAGGGCGTACGTAGACTCGATGCGTTGATCGCGGTCATCACACCCACTCTTGAGTATGCACGTTTCTTGTACGCGTAGGAATGTCACGTGTAACTGTGCTCATGCACACGTATATTTTGGGAATATACGTGGACGCTTTTAATTTCATCTCCTCCCAAAAGATTCACCAATTATATCGTAAATCGTCACGTAGCGAGACAATTTTCTTTGAATTTGCGATTTGAATTATTAGTTAAT
>NW_020220742.1:0-2082 GCF_003070985.1 Temnothorax curvispinosus | reverse complement strand
TGCGCCTTCCGAAAAATCTACAATGTGCAGTTTTGCACGTGTGCGATGAAGTCACCGCGAGACATATTCATGAAAATGATATCGCGCCATTGACTTTCGGTGATTTGATCTGTAAAACTGCTATTGAACCGCGATCAAACAGCTATTAAACAGGTATTGAACCGCTATGAAACAGCTATCAAACAGCTATTGAACCGCTATGAAACAGCTAAAAACAGCTAAAAACAGCTATCAAACAGCTCTTAAACAATTATCAAACAACTAAAACAGCTATCTGTATAACTGCGATCTGTATAAGGGTGTTTCTACGTAAATAGCGTTTTTTACTGTCCAAGCTTGTTATATGTTCATGATTGAGAGGAGGGTAAGCAAGCGTTGTGAAAGTTCACTACTGCATTGTATTTGAAGTATCGCACAATAATCTGCTAATTGGGGAGTGGCTTATCCAATGGAAACATGCAGAAACTCCTAAAAATGTCAGTTACCTGGCCTGTCCATTGTCGAAAATTCTCTATTCTAGTTACACTTACTCCCTCCAATTGCAAACTCAATTGAAAATTCCCCATGTTCGTTTAATCATAATATAGAACTAAGATTTTAACATCATTATTAAACATAAATCTCCCTTTGGAACCGAAAAAACCGGCTTCAAACTTGGTCCGGACATATGTAGTAAAATTGCACATTTTGAATTTTACCGCGGTTCCGCCATGTTGCATCGATTCAATGGGAGTTTGGTGTGGAAATTTCAAGAATTGGACAGCAGGTGTGTTGTTTACATTGTTGGTAGTTGGTTGTTTTGAGCGTGATACAATCGTAATCGTGTATTTCACTTGAGAAAAGGTATGTCATAAAATTACGCGTCATTTGCCTGGCACATCTTTTTTTTTATTATATCGCAGTAAATTTTTCCTTCTAGTGGTAAAATTCTGATGATATTTGGTAGGCTAAACTTGATTTTTAATGGAAATTGGTTTACGTCAATTCAGGAGAAAGTGAGATTAATTCAACCATGAAATGTTAGTCTACTGGCATGTCATTTACCTGGCCATTCATGGGTTTGACGTTGAAATAAAATCAAACACGGTAAAATACGGTGAAATAAAATCAAACACGGTAAAATACGGCGAAATAAAATCAAATACGGTAAAATACGGTGAAATAAAATCAAATACGGTAAAATACGGTGAAATAAAATCAAACACGGTAAAATACGGCGAAATAAAATCAAACACGGTAAAATACGGCGAAATAAAATCAAATATTGTAAAAAACGTTGAAATAAAATCAAATACGGTAAAATACGGCGAAATAAAATCAAATACGGTAAAAAACGTTGAAATAAAATTAAATACGGTAAAAAACGTTGTAATAAAATGATTTTCATATTTACAGATGATTAAAAAAGCGACTCCACGATGTGGAGTCACTCCAGAAAATGTGTCAAAAATGGTAAACCGGCATTTATCAAATTGAATTTTTTTGCTAATTGTGAATTTATTTTGGGAATAAGTAATTTTAGGAATTTTTTTGACATTTCCTCTCAAAATTACTTATTGTTGAGGTAATTCAATATTTTATTAGACATGCAAAGTCGACTCATTACCGCACTTTACCAGATCACTGATGAATAAGCCATTACTTTCAGGTTTTTGATGTTGTAGTACGCTGGCTTTCAGGGTATGTTTCTGCTTTTATATTCACTCAAAAACAGAAAAAAAAAATTTTTTTTAGGTATGTTTGAAATTGAGAAATTTACAATCTGAAAAAACGCTATTTACGTAGAAACACCCATAACTGCTATTGAACCGATATCAAACTTCTTTTAAACAACTAAAAACAGCTTTTAAACAGCTATCAAACAACTAAAACAGTTATCTGTATAACTGCGATCTGTATAACTGCTATTGAACCGCTATCAAGCTTCTTTTAAACAACTAAAAACAGCTCTTGAACAGCTAAAACATCTATATTATACTACAAAGTGGGAATATGGGTATGTGGGAAAAAGAAATAAAACGTTTATATATACATATTATACAGATCGCAGTTATACAGATAGCTGTTTTAGTTGTTTGATAA
>NW_020220741.1:0-1731 GCF_003070985.1 Temnothorax curvispinosus | reverse complement strand
TACCTTGGAATCTCGAAGGCACCTCTACCTAGGTAAGATTTGTGTCCATCATAAGATGTCCTCTCGAAATAGAGTAAGTTCTATTTAAAACAATTTTTTGAATAACAAGTACTTTGGAAGATAACTGCGTGGATTAATTAAAATGGTCTACCCTGTACATAATGTTGTATATTATAGGATTATTACCTAAAATAATCTAGAATTATTTATTTGAATCCGTTAGTTAATCTTGTATTAACTGATAAATTTTAAATGAATGCTTAGGCGAAGGAGGAGCTCTGCCTCTCCCTTTGCACACCCTTCTCCCCAAAAAACTAACCAAAAACTTACAGCCAACAGTAAACTGTAAAATAAATGAATAACAAACAAAGCGTTAATTTTTATTATTCATTTGAAGCTTACAATTTACCGGTTGATGTAGAATTGCAAGCAAATTATAGAAAGCAAATCTATATATATAAAAATGAATGTATGTATGTATGTATGTATGTATGTATGTATGTATGTATGTCCTTTATGCACTCTTAAACTATTCGACTGGTTTTGAAAGTATTATATATAAAGTAGGGGTAGAATTTTCCGGGGAGTGTTATAGAATGTATAATTTTTCGTTACCGATCTTTTTGGGAACCGGTATTCGACATTTTTTCGGGAAATAATTGACCGAATTTCAAAGAAATATATATGAAACAGGAGTAGAATTTTCCGGGGAGTGTCATAATGTGTATAGTTTTTTGTTACCGATTTTCTGGAAACCGGTTTTTCTAATTTTTTTTAATTTTCGGAAAATAATTGACCAAATCTCAAAGAATTGTATATGAAATGGGGGTAGAATTTTCCGGGGAATGTTATAAAGTGTATAATTTTTCGTTACCGATTTTTTTGGAAGCCGGTATTAGAAATTTTTCAAATTTTTCGGGAATTAATTGACTGAATCGCAAAAAATTATATATGAAGTAGGGGTAGAATTTCCCGGGGAGTGCTATAAACTGTATAGCTTTTCGTTACCGATCTTTTTGGGAATCGGTATCTTTTTGAAAATTGGTTACGAAATTTTCCAGAGCGGGAGAGAGAGAGAGAGAGAGAGAGAGAGAGAGAGAGAGAGAGAGAGAGAGAGAGAGAGAAAGACTATTTGCGTGTCTTAATACACATGTTCTCCGGGGCGAAGCCCGGCGGGGCATGCTAGTACTTTCTATAATTTTATTCTTACAAAAATCTTAAACCGCCCTTAAAAACTTGTGTATATGCCATGTCTTCTTATAATTTGTTTTGTTGATTACTACAAAGAAACCGTGGTTCTTGACGAAGTATTTCCAAACATTCACGAAATTAAATAAATATGTGTGTGCTGAAATTTAATTTATATAAATATTAAGAATTTTTAAAATATATGTTGCGCAGCTAATGACTATATTAATTAATAAAATTTAAATCTAAAATACGTTTTGTGTTAACTTTTTTCTTGAAATTTATCTGTCAAATGCAACCAATTTTCTGTAGTAATTTAACATTTAATATTTAATAATTAACCTCAATATTTAATACTCACTCGAATTGGATCCATAATCTGGCGATGTTTTTACACATGTTTTTACATACAATGTTCTACATTCATCCAAATCTTGATTTACACCTTTTATTTCTTCATAATCAACTGCGTAAACTACCGTCTGATATTCAAAAGAAAACTGATTATTTTCATGTATAAACATTTCACATATAATATCTAAT
>NW_020220740.1:42373-71671 GCF_003070985.1 Temnothorax curvispinosus | reverse complement strand
TTCGTGTGCCTCGTCACCAAAGCGGTGCACCTGGAGGTAGTCTCCGACTACACGACGGAGGCGTTCTTGGCCGCCCTCCGTCGCTTCACTGCACGCCGAGGGCTCTGCTCGGACATCTACTCCGACTGCGGCACCAACTTCATTGGGGCGGACCGGGCACTGAGAGATCTTCTCCGCGCGTCGTCATCAGACGGCCGGCGCATCGCTCACGACGCCTCCGTCCACGGAACCCGGTGGCATTTCAATTCTCCAGCCGCACCGCATTTCGGCGGACTCTGGGAGGCGGCGGTGAAATCCACCAAGTTTCACCTGCGACGAGTCATCGGCGAGACGACCCTCACCTTCGAGGAAATGGCCACCTTCCTCAGGTTGAGGCGTGCCTGAATTCTCGGCCACTACACGCTCTCTCGGATGATCCTGACGACGTCTCGGCACTGACGCCGGGGCACTTCCTCATCGGGGCACCTCTGCTGGCGGCTCCTGAGCCGTCACTTGAAGAAAGGCCGGACAATTCCTTGTCTCGATGGCACCTGGTGCAGAAGATGCACGATCATTTCTGGCAGCGGTGGTCGCGCGAATGCATTCAGCACCTCGCTTCTCGACCAAAGTGGCTAACAGCTGAGGACGCTCCTGAGGTCGGCATGCTGTGCCTGATCCGGTCCGAGATCTCGCCGCCGAATCGATGGCCTCTCCCACGGATCGTCAAGCTGCATCCTGGAGACGACGGCGTCGTTCGCGTAGTGACCGTCCGTACGGCCGCCTCCGAATTCGTCCGGCCCCTTGTCAAACTGGTGCTGCTTCCTGGGGCCGCCGACACCACCACCACTGTCGAGGATACGTAAGCCACCGAACCGCCCTCGCTTTCTCGCGTAGAATCGCTCGCGTTTTCCTCAATGTCCGTCTTTTTGCGTTATTTCGGTTTATCGCGTGTCACTTCGCGTAATTGTCACGGTTGTCCTTCCGCCAAAGTGCTACGTGCACGTCACGAAATCAGTGAGTTCGGCCGTCAGCCGTAACTCCACTCACACTCGCGTTACATCACCTCACTTTCCCGGTTTCAGCACCATGCACATGCCGACGGAACATATTCACGGAAACATATGTATCGCGCGAAATATGTTTCTCGCTCGAGATCGTCGCGTGTTATGATAATGCGCAGCCGCACACCTCGCAACATGGCCGCTTGCACTCGCGCCGGGATCGCGACCATTAATCGATCGTTAATCGATACGTCGCGTCGCGACAGCGCTCGCCTCAGCGAGCGCACCGTCTCGTTTCGTCAACATATGACGAGGCGGGCGGGAATGTTTGAGATCGCAACAATTAGCAACGCGACGAAGTCGCGTTCGGCTGCATGTCAGCACATGCACGCTTGCAGTAAATTAATATTCGCGTAAAATGTCGCATAAGAATTGTCACGGGAATATTCGGTATAGCATGGATCTTTCGAGATTAGTTTTCGAGAAACTTTAACGTTGTTATCGATAATAAAGTCAAACAACAACGCTAGAACAAAGGAACGATCCATGCTATACACAAAGCACTCGAAAACAGGTGACGACCCCGTCGGGTCGCCACGTGAAACCGGTGACGTCGGCTCCATGACGCGGGACTCCGACGGCCAATCACCCTCCCGAAATTCTGGGAAATCTGCAGGGAGGGAGTTTCGCCTCGGAGGTGTTAAAAGGACCGCCGCTGCGCCGCGGAACCGATTTCGCTCGCAGATCATAGTAAACCCGCTTTTCGTACTCCGCTTTGCACACCGCTTTTCGCTATTCCGCGTTTCGAACACGCTTTCGCCGCGTCGCTCGCCGTAGCTTCTGTGCGCGCTTCACGGCTTCCTTGGCTAAAAGGAAAAGAACTGTAAATAACGTGTACATACTGAAACTTTGGGAACATTAAATATTTTATTTTATTTGTACTTGCTGTCTCTTTACTTGTGGTTGTCTTTCACCTCGCGCTATCTCGCGCTACCCCGCGCTCTCGAACATTTCCCATGGAATCCAAAAAAGAAAAATTTCAATTCCATCCAATCCTATGAAATCCGTAAAGGTTATGGAATTGCATGGCATTAGATGGTTTAGGAAACGTCTCGCGCCTCTGTTGGGCGACCAAGCGCCGTTGTTCGTCGGTGAGCTTTGGTGTATGCCTAAGGGCATTACACGCAGTACTGCCGACGGGCAATTAGCCCGAAAATGAGATTTGTAAGATCTGTCAGGCACCGTAGGGGGTCCCTGTACATAGCGGTCGAGACGAAACTTTGAACTCGAGAAGATGCCCCGGCGATGCGACGCCTAGCGGCGTCGACGCAAATTGCCGGTAATGCAGATACCGCGCGGGCGTGTACTATTGTTGGCGCGTACCGCCACAAAGTTCAACACGGACATTTTTCAATCCCTATCCTGGCATTCAATGGTATTTATTTTATTGTCAGAATAGACGGAATTCAATGGAATTCAATACGGAAATTTTTAATTCCTAGTTTGGCGTTCAATGGTATTCATTTTGTTAACGGAATCAATGGTATTCAATGGAATTCATCACGAAACTTTCCAATCCCTAACCTGGCATTCAGTGGTATTCATTTCGTTAACGGAATCAATGGTATTCAATGGAATTCATCACGAAACTTTCCAATCTCTAACCTGGCATTCAGTGGTGTAATATTTTTGTGTCGGAATTGGATGGGATTCAAAAAAGACAAATTCTTTCCAAAATAAGGAATTCCATGATATTGAAACTATTTCAATTCCTTTTTTGGACAGAATAGAATTCGGAAAGTCCTTACTTGAATTCCTGGCAATCCCGTTTTAATTCTTTTCAATCTTTTTTCGTTTGTTGGGATGGCAACTTAAGAATTGTTATGGACAATGAATTGAGAGAGGCAAAATTTTTTGTTAACATCGACCTGATGCGTATTATTAAATCCAATCAATGGAACGTTCTCTATATTATTTTTAAATTTCTCAAAAATATTGGCAAAGTTATTTAGAGGTTATATAAATAATATAGTGTTTTTTGTCCAAGTCTGTACGTGTGCATTTAATATATTGGCGAGGTTTTAGAGGTTATATAAGCGAGACAGAACTTTTGTCAGAGTCTGTGTGTGTGTACGCGGGCATTTAACATTCGATCGTCGAGAGTGTGCAATTGTATTTGCATAGTGTTGTTACTTTCTTTGGGTCTACACGGCTTGTGTCAATTACCTTCGGGTACAAGACACCATAATTCCTCACCCGAGGAATACAATCGATAAAACCCCCTGACAAATAGCATGTATTTACGTAGGCAAGTGTCGAGGGAAGCCCGGTGTATCTCGTGTTGTTTGTGGATGACGGGTTGATTGCAGCTAGATCTCAGAACGTTCTTGAATCTGTAATCGGACATCTCAGTAGCGCATTTAAGATCACCTTAGGTGACTCAAGTATGTTTGTCGGAGTGCAAATTGAGCGTGATAGGGCAAGAAAGTCGATCTTCCTGCATCAGAGTGCATATGCTAGGCGGGTGATTGAAAGATTCCGAATGAGTGAGACGAAAGCGGTCAGCGTTCCGTCGGACCCGCATGCGGTGCGTTCGCATCCGGTGAATGAAGGAGAGAGAGAGTGCAAAAGCGTGCCGTACCGTGAAGCCGTAGGCTCACTCATGTTTCTACTCATCGTATCGCGGACATTGCGTACTCGGTTAACTCCGTGAGCAAATACTTGAATAAACATAACGACGAACACTGGAGGGCTGTAAAGCGTATCATTGCGTATCTTATTGGCACGAGCGAATACGGAGTAGAGTTTCGCGGCGGTGGGGGCTCGTTAAAGATAGTTTGCTATTCAAACGCGGACTACGCGAGCGACATGGAGACGAGGAAATCAACCACAGGGTATGTTTTTAAACTTGCGAACAGGCCAGTCACGTGGGCCTCTCAAAGGCAAAAGCTTGTGACGTTGAGTACCACCGAGGCGGAGTACGTGGCAGCAGCGGCTGCGGCCAGAAAAACGATCTGGCTTAGAAAACTGTTGACAGGTATAGGATATCCATGTGAGAGTGCGACAGAACTCTTTGTAGATAATCAGAGTTTGATAAAACTGGTGAAGAATCCCGAGTTTCACCAACGTACGAAACACATAGATATTCGCTACTATTATATCCGCGAAAAGGCAGAGGCGAACGAAATAGCGGTAAAATATGTTTCTTCCGAGGATCAAGAGGCTGATATTTTTACCAAGGCGCTGCCAAGAGAGCGTTTTCGCAGGATGCGTGAGAGTATGGGTGTGATTGAACACGCTTAAACAGTGGGAGCATTAATGTAGTTTTACGCGTGTTCGCTTCCGTAGGTAAAGTAGCATGCAAATATGCCGAAGTCTCTAGCGTCGACAGAGGCTGATCGAGCGACGATCTACGCAAACAGAGCAGTAGCTCTAATGCAGTCATTGAAAGCGGCTAGTCACGTATATAAGCGTTGTATCTTTATCAAATATACAGTGCCTTCCGAAAGTTTGGGGCTACCTAAATAATTTGTGAACGGTTTGAAATATAGGATTGAAATTTATAGGGATACAATGGGATTACAAAGTCTATTATTTAACCACAAAAACACCCACCTCCACACCCCCGGGGGACGGGGGCATGGGGGAGCCAAAAAATCTTCAATGGCATGTGGAGTTGAGTAAAGACTTGTTCGAAAGGGATGTCAGCAGAGATAAGAACCCCACGGTTCGTCACTCCCACACACACACACACACACACACACACACACACACACACACACACACACACACACACACACACACACACACACACAACACACACACACACACACACAGCAGAGAGGTTTTGGAGTCGTTAACTACCGCGGAAGTGACAAACCGTGGGGTCTTTATCTCTGCTGACTGCTATGTTCAAATGATCATAACTCCGCGAAAAAAAATCGTACAGACCTCGGCGACATCGCGTTGTTTTTGTTTCGGAAATCCCTTTCGAACGAACCTTTACTCAACCCCATATGCGTCAACACTAACCATTATAGTTAGGGGAGTTCCCCCGGAGGCTTCGGCGGGGGAGCAGGTCGGTACAGGTGAAGGATGAGAGAGGGTGGAAAGAAAGGGATGTGAGAGGAGGTAGAGACACATGGAGGAAGATACGTGTAGAGGAGTGTAAGAGGAGCGTGAGGAAGTGGAGGAGAAGCCGAGGAAGGAAAGATGGTACAGATATTGGAAAGTGAAAAAAAGCAAAGAGAGGTTAGGAAGCATGGCGAGGTTTCGAGGCGGAGAGTGAGAAAGAGAGGAGCCCGGAAAGTGAGAGAAGGTAGAGAAGAAGAGAGGAAGAAGGAGAGGAAGGAAGGACTACCCTGACGAACCGAGGTGGAGGCGTAAACAGCTGGAGAAAATAAAACAGGCTTAATGTGCCGCACTGGCTAGCGGAACGAGACGGTAGGCAGACAGAGTCGGCAAGGAAGAGAGGTATCATGCCGGCGGCGCGGGAGAGATCAAGATGGAGAGAAGCAGCGAGCCGAGGGAAGCGGTGGATGCAATAGATCGATTGAGTGAGTCGATAAGGAGGGAAAAGCGGAGCTGCTAGATCGATAGGAGGATTAATGGAAAAGAGCGGTAGAGGGACACGAGTGCGGAGCAACGACCGAGGCAGGACACGTACCATTAGAGTGTGTAAACGGGAGGCGTAAGTACGTGTTGGTGAGCGAGGAATAGAAGTAGAAAAGCGGAGGAGAGTAAGAACATAATCCAAAGGGAAAAAGAAAGGAAAGTGGTGGAAAGAAGGATGGAATGCAGAGGAAAAATCATAATAGAAAAGAAGGCGTTAGAAAAGATAGTAGAAGGGAAAGTATGGGAGATGATAAAGGAGTTTAAAGTAGATGGCAAGAGAAAAGATGAAGAGATAAAGGAATTAAAGGAGAAGGCAGAAAGATTATAAAGAAAGTTATATAGGTTGGAACAGGGCGCAGGCAAGAGGAAGAGGGAGGACAGCGAAGAGAGTAGAGGTAAGTTTGGTAGGAAGAAATGGTGGGCAGAAGAATATGAAATAAACGACGACGAGAAAAGAAAGAAGGACGTGATTATAAGGATTGAGAAGGAGAGATGGAGGGGAAAGAAATCAAATTAGGAGAAAGTGAAAGAATTGTTTTTGGACGGATTAAAGGTAAAGATAGAAGTGAAAGAGGTAAGCGTGACAGGTCAGAAAGGAGAGTGGGTGACGATAATAATAAAGATGGGATGTGAACAGGATAAGTGGAGGGTATTAGACGCAAGGAGAAAGGAAGGGAACAGATTAAGGGTGAAAATGGATGAGGATAAATCGGTAGAAACGAGAATAAGAGAAAGAGAGGAGAAAGAAAGAAGAAAAGAAAGAAGAGAGGAGGAAAGCGAGAGACCAAAGAGGTCCACGGAGGACAAGATTGCGAGAAGAATAGAGGAGAGTCTGTTAATGGACACGGACGAGAAAGAAGACGATAGGAAGAAAAAAGAGTAAGAGGAACGTAGGATAGAAAAGAGAGAGGCAGGGAGATAGAGAAGGAAGCGTTAAGAGAAAGGGAGGGGAGAAGGAGAAGGAAATAAGTTTGTAGGATTAACCTTCAGTTACCTTACGTTTTCACACCCCGATATTACCTCACATGGGTCTGAGAGACTTTGGCGTTTTCTCCAGCTTGTATCTTATTTAAGACAAATGCATCAATTTGACGTCTTTTTTTTTTAATCGATACATTTTTTAAAGATCTACAAGACTGTGTAGGTTAGATTATTCCAAATTAAAAAATGTAAATGTTATTTAAAAAAAAAGTAAGCGTGTTTTTCTGAAAAAACAAAAAAATTTGTTTTTTTTTCAAATTGACATAGTACTGACTAAAAAAAAGATAACAAAGGTTTTATAATACATAATTTGATAATTGTAAAAGATTTTGGAAAATGACACACCCTAATAGATATGTATGTATTCCACGTCAATGATGCTAGAGTCCTGTATACATGATGCTACCCGAGTCGGTTTGAGTCGCAAATTGAAAACTCCATGAGTCTCGCTGCTAAGTGGCCAGGCTAGTGCTAGAACCTTCAAACTTTTTCCTCCCCGGGTCCGGAGTCCCCACCACTGTGCGTTCAAAAAGGGCGCAAGTTTTAAACACGTCTTGGGTCATTTAGACCCACTTGAGGTAACTTGAGGGACTGTTTATTTTCAGAGTGAAGGTAGAATAAGAAAGAAGGAAGGCGTCAAACACGAGGAGGGAGAGAATCGGAGAGAGAAGAAAAGAGCAGCGATGAAAAGAAGGGAGTCAAACAAAACGCCATTCGAAAAGGAACGATGGAGATCGAGTAGATTGGATTGGATGAAGATGGTTAGGAAATAATGAACGGACATTAAATGTGTTTGTAAAGGGTTGGGTACGTCCCTGCAAAACGCCATGTGTGTTGGATATAGCAGAATATCATATAAGTTTGCTTGTAAAGGTTTTTGGGAATGTTTTTACTGAAAAAAACGCCTTTCCAACCCCGGAAGAGGAAAGAAATTAAGATGATTGATTGATTGATTGAACTAAACATTATAGTTCAATTAATTAATTTTTGATTAAAGAAACTAAATAAATTGTTGAAACAACTAATGCTTAGTTAACTAACTAAAATGTTAAGTTGAACGTATCGGACTAAATATTTTTTGGGATTAACAATTTTTTTTTCTTGAATGGGAACACAAAAATATGTATCACTTGAGTTTTATTTTTTAAAAGTAGTTGCACAACAATTATTTTTCAAAGCAATATATATATATTATATCACACGTGCATCGAAAGTGGCCCATTCCGTGCGCGCCATCTGTGTGCGAAGTAGCCAATTCCATGCATGAGAAATTTCTCACTATATTCCCGCACTCAGTGCGGGAATATAGTGAGAAATTTCATTCCTGCACGACTCATTGCCAACACTCCTTATTTTCCCCACTCATTCTGTGTCTTTCCCACTAGAGTCCTCTTATTTCTGACTAGTGTCCCTGATTTCTGACATGTTCTTAACGACATCTCGCGGCGCACTACGCGAAACACTACGCGTGTTTCCGTGCGCTGCGAGATGTCTACGCGAATTACCACAGCGATACTCAGACATAACCTCAGAAATGCCAGAAACCGAGACCGACTCAATGTAAAATTTCTCGTGTACCCGAAATCGTCGAGGAGTCGCGTAGCGGATGTGTATGTGTGTGCACGTGTGTCGCGCGGATTTGCACGCCAGGACGATCGATAAACCGTCCGTCGTCGGGATCGCGTCTTCCGGGAACGAAACGCGAATCGTCGGGAAGTTCGGCACGTGCCGGCACCGTTCCCTCGAGCTACGAGCCGGCGAAAACCTAATCTGCAAAGGCAACTGTGAAACGGAGACGCTTCGAGCCTACGAGCATTTTGATTCAATTCTTATTAGTCAAGACATTGGACTACTGTGCATACGTAATGTTGTTTCACCTTTCTTATTACATCTTATTACATTCTTTCTTATTACATCTTATTACATTCGTATTACATGTTTGCTCCTGTAATAAACGTTGCTTTTATCATAGGCGGGGGGAGGGGCTCCGCCCCTCCTCCCCGCGCCCCCCTTCCCGCCTGCGCCCAACTTTTCGACTCGAGGGGGCTTCGCCCCCCCGAACCCCCCTCCCAACTCGGGGGGCTTTGCCCCCCCTCGTTGGGCGAAATAGCTCCCCGCAAGTCCTTCTTTAAGGGCTCGGGGGGGCTTCGCCCCCCACGCCCCTGCAAGTCCTTTTTTAAACTTTAGACGCACTTGTGATATAAAATAGTGTGTGTAACACGTGCGGGTTGAGAATTGGACACGCGTGCGGAGTGGACGCACTCGCCTTCGGCTCGTGCGTCACTCCGCACTTGTGTCCAATTCTCAACTTCCCGCACTTGTTACACAAATAACTATTCTCTTTGCAATTGGCGCATTTAAAGATTTCACATCTTTTTTCGAAATACATGTCACTTGAGTTGAGTTTGGTAACATAATTTTGTGATATAATAATTAATTTTGTTAAGGAAGAAATTAAAGCTACTACTACTTAGGTTGTATTTTTGGATTTATACATATTACTTAAGTTAAGCTAGATAACGTAATTTTGTGATAATATAATTTTGTTAAGGAAAAATAAAGCTATACTTAGGTTGGATTTTTGAATTTATAAAATACATTGCGTGTACTTGGCGCCTTTTATTACCTTTTTTGAAAAAAGTAATTTTGTATATACTGATGTATTCTACTTCTACAATTAATATATAAATATATTACGAACGTTAACGTATCAATCGTAGTGAAATCATTTAAACCTATTATAAGAAGAAAATTATGAAGATTACAAAATTTAGCTTAAGATTCTTGCTACTGATACGGTACAAAGCACAACGTTACGAGAACCTGACCGGATGGACGCCAAATTAATTTAACAATGTGGCTCTGGGAAACACGTTATGTCTCATAATATTTTTTGTTATTTCAGAGCGAAGAAAATTACGAGACGCCGCGTTCCCTAAAGAGCTGCATTACGATACTTTTTTTATTCAAGCGAGAGAACGACACGCACGTTTTGGAGCACGAAACTTCGGCGAGGACCGATGCGTTTCCAGACTATCTCTAATTTTATCGTCATGGTCAGACCGGATTACATAAATTATATATGCTCTCATAAATTTCACGTTTTATAACTGGTCAACTTTCGAGAAAAAAGGGGAAAAAATGAGTTTTATATATGCTGATTCCGTCACGTTCCACTCTGTGTACACTTTTATCTGCGTCACGTTTGTTTGCTTGCACAAAACTTTACATCAAAAAAGCCAATTTTCTGCGCGCAAAACTGAATCAGAAACATAATATATATGTATAATTCTATTATTTTTCAATGTCAGCATGTGTAATCCTTTTTTCAATCGTATCGAAAATGCAATTGCCATAACAGCGGGGGTAACTATCAGTGCGCGAGAAAAATCTATTTCCGCAAGATGCGCTTCATTTCGCAGAAAATAACAGGGACAAAAATAAGGAAATCGTAGTTTGATCCGAGACAAATAGAACGTTTTGTCGATAAACTAAGTTATCGTTATTTATCGATGGCTATTCGCGACGTGATATCGTTAAGTGCTCAAATGCAAATGCTTCTTATATTCTACACTTCTCATAATCCGCACACAACCGCAAAAATTCAATGCAGTTCGAAGTGTATGTCCCGCAGGGATAACTAATCCGCACAGCTATTTGAACTTGTTAGTGAACCCACAGTCTCGAGCTTAATTACTACACTACGAACAATCACATATATTTATATAGCCCATTATATATGCTTATTAAGATTATACATACATACGCTTTTGTTAGTAATAACATAATAAATAATTGAATAAAAAGTAAAGAATAAAAGTAACAAGACTCCATTTCTATTTGATATAAATATAAAGCAAAATAGCGCGAATTAAAGTTTACTTTTATTCAAAGCATAATTTATCAAAAAATCAAGTTTGTGAAAATCTCTATATAAAAGTGAATAGTTTTCAAAATCTACCGTTAATGAATTGTTGCTTTACACAAAAAAATCCCAGCAATTTTTTAAATGTGAAAATTGATCGATCAGGGGCGTAGCTACCGCCGTATCAGCCGTATCAATGATATGGGGCCCCCGGACTACAGGGGCCCCGACGCGACGTGTGTAAGCAAAAATTCGTAAAATGTTATCCACAATCTCACTCAAACTCTTAGGCCGTACGCTAAACTTCCCGCACTCTCAGAAAAGAATTCTAGATACAATACTATTAGGATCGAAATAGGGCCAATCATATTTAGTATTGAAAGAAGAATATTTTAATCTTAAATAAAGGAATTCTTAAATTAGACTTCTAGAAAAAAGAATATTTTAATCTTAAATAGAGATATTCTTAAATCTAGAATAAAATAATCTTGATGCTATCCCTCTAATTTTCTCAGAATTATTCTAGATTCAAGAATTCCTCTATTTAAGATTAAAATATTCTTCTTTTAATACTAAATATGATTGGCCTTATTTCGATCCTAATAGTATTGTATCTAGAATTCTTTTCTGAGAGTGCGGCCAAAAAAAAACCATATCTAATCATACAAGATCATATATGGATTCACATACATGATCATACATTGCTGCGCAGTCATGATCGTATATGAACAAATATAATCATGTATGAACATAACATATATAATCACTTGTGTGTGGTTCTTATGTATGTATTCAACCGAACAATTTTCGCAAAGTTTTTTGTGATTGTTTTATTATTTTTCTTAATTATTTTTTTATATACAATAGCCGTTATACAATTCGTTACGCCGTTATACAATATACAATTCGTTTTATTATTTTTTTATATACAATATAAATTTTATTTTTGAAAGCTGGATTAAATTACAATTAATAAAAAATTAACTTTAAGGAGGAAACGGGCGCCCAAAAGTTGGCAACACTGGACGTCTCAGATTTCCCGCGACGCGCGTCAGCAGACATCAGTCAGTCAGTCATGTCAGTCATTACGGGATTTCCTCTGTTTAGGTGAATGAGAACAATCTATACGCGTTTATTTCAATCTGTACACGCGATTCATAACGTTCAAACGATGTAGGTAAATCTTGTGATTATTTGTTCGTTAATAAGTTTAACCCTTCGCCCGCATAAAAAAGTATAAAGTTTTTATTGGTATAATTTATTTGCCTTAAACATATTAAATAGTACTCAACAAATTAAGTTTTCCTTATACCGGAGTTATCCTATGTTCTTTATGCTCATAAAAATGGATTAGAATATTTTATATAATTTTAATTTTTTTAAATAAATTAATTGTGTAATTTAGAATTTAGTGATTAATAAGATATACTAAATGTTTTTTATAATTACGTTTTCATTTATATGAATAGAATAAATGAATATATATCAGTAATCAGTTTTTTGTTTAGTACTTTTTAGACTGTTTTAAAATCTTCAATATTTTTAAATATATTTATAAATATTTTATAAAAAATGGTTATATTGCATTTAATTTACAATTAAAAATGTAATATTCTTATTAATATATACATACATAATTATATAATTACATAATATGTAATTATATTTGTATACTTTGTATACTTTCTATTATATTGAGTGAATTTTGTTGGCATAAAATTGAAATCGCGCGACTCGTTATTGTAGGAATAATGCATGCAAGTGATCAAGATCAACCGTCGATCTCGTCCGTATGTTCGTAATTCGCGAACAATTCCTGATGTTGGCGAGACGGAGAAAGGCGGGCTTTTTTCGGCTGCGCGTCTGGCCGTGACCCGTTTCGCATTACATAAGCAAGCGAATCGCCGCTGCTTTGGCCTCGAAGTCACGACGAGGGACCAGCGCCGAGCGATCCGGACGGGTGGGCTGACGTCGGGTGAACACCCAGACAAGGTCAGATCCGAGCAGGATGCACAGCTATGCAGCCCGATGGGATGCGCTGTGCGTATAATCTTTTCTTTTTTTTTTCGCTGGCCTCCCTGTCGGGGAACAAGTCTTTGTTCGAAGAAAGGACGCTCGAAGGCTGTCGGAAAGTGACCAGGTAAATCAGAGCATTACATGGTTATCACTATTGCTAAGAATACTGTATTTGGCCATTTCATTGATTTGTATCAAATAATAGAGCAATCAGTTATAATTTCTGGCAAAATGATAAATCTGAAATAATATAACACTGTTTCGTTAGACTTTTAATTCAGTAGCAAAAATTAATGCTAAGTAATGAGATCTGACAGCTTTTTTAAATAAAACGTCTTTGTTTAATATGATACACTTATTATAGTTTATATAGGACAAGCATTTCATATTTCCGACATGCTTTAAGTCATAGTTGTAGTAAAAATATGCAAGTATACTCTCGATTTTTTAATTTCATATGTTTAGATTACTTGCACAATAAATCTGATTGCTATTTTTTATCTCCTTTTATTTATTTTCCCTTTAATATATTTTTTTTATTTTAAAACTTATTAACATATTAGGATTGCAGAATAAATTGTAACAAATACATTTTTAAATAAATTTGTAAAGAATACTAAGTGAGAACATACAAGTGTATTTTAGATTTGCCGCACTTTCTTACGTTTATATATGTTCCTACTTCTCATTAGCTTGATTGATTGAAAATTATGCATAAATATGCGCGCTTTGAATAGTATAATTAATTTTGACGTCAGTAAAATACTTACAATTAATTACAACTTACGACACTTAGCGTTCAGAAGATCGGACTGCATAGCGGAATGTAGATACATGTCACGGCGTGAAAAAAGTTTTGTTTCGAAACGTGGGAAATGTAAAGCATGCGTCGTACTGCTACGAACTGTTACAACAGTTTTAATCGCGGCGAGTCGTACGGATTTGTCCCGTGGTTCTTTAATCCTGCGGACTTACGTAATGCGATCCAATTTAGCCCGTTCCTTCGTCCGTTCTCCGGTGATATACGCTGGAATAAGCGCGCGCCGTTTTCGCAATTACGAAGCAATCGCCCGAGAAATCTGCCAGCTCGTAGAACGAAACACCGTATGGTGTATTAATGCTCTAATAATGTATTATCGCGAATAAGCTATCATTTCGATATTTTTTCGTATTAAAGAAATGTCGAGTATCAATCGTGCACAAGCACGTTGATTGTGCACGATCATCGCATTGTTGGTAAATTAATTACCCGCGTATTAACATTATTACAGATTAATTCAAGATATCAAGTTTTTATCTACAAATTAATAATATTTTGAATACAATTACACTGCTTTAATATTCTTTATAAAATGCAATCTTTACAGCAAAATATGAAACATTGATTGATTTTCTTGATAATTAAGTTCACGTTATGATTTTAAAGCGTATCTTGCTTCCCGAAATGTTGTGGCAATAGCGACGTTTATCGTCATTTTTTAAACTGATATAAAAAGTGTCACTTAATTACTATATTAAATTTGCAAGTGTACCCTTTAAATAACTTAATTCCAATCTTTTTTTGATGAAACATTTTTGCTATTTTTTTTTTTATTTTTGTCTTGTATAACTCTAATTAAAATTAATAATTTTACAATTCTATTACATTCAATATTTTTATTAAAGAAACATTGGTCCCAAATTAGTCCCAAATACGATTACATTTACTTACTAGTTATATTAATGATATTCTGCATTCATCTATATCAAATTCTGATATTCGTACATTTTCATGCTGCATTCATACAGTGTTTTCGTTTTTTTTTAAAGTCAATAAATCTATTTTTAGAATATACCTGTATCGAGAAAGCTTTTATATGGTTTATGAAATATTATAGTACGGCGTAGCATGTTTTTACCAAGTATGTAATGATATTTTATAGCATAGTTACATTTTACTTATTTTTATTATTAAAGAATATTTTTAAGAAATTTTTAAGAAATATTTATATTCTCTCTCTCCCCCTTTCCTTTTTTCTCTCTCTTCCTCCATTTTATACATAAAAATTGTAATTAAATAATGAAAACAAAAACAAACCTTAATTTTTTATATAGATATATTTGTTTCTATATTTACGATAAATATAATAACATTGTAAATTTGCAATTTTGTATTAAATTCTTCTATATTCCTCGCATGTCGCGAATTACTCGTCAATAACCGAACCAACGTTCACACGATAGATTTCTTGAATTAATTCATCGCACTATCCCCAAGCTTAATAGTGACATAATCCATGATCGCGCAACAGCAGAACACTTTGTGCAGGCCTCGCAGAAATCGCGCTAAGTAAACAAATCTGTCGCGATTAATTACCATCTGGATAACGCGTGGCCAGATGTTATCGGCGTGAATCCGGGCGAACATTTGCGCGGATACGGTGACTTACGCAAGATTTTCGACGTTACCTCAAGTTTAGTCAACCTTGATGTTACATACGTTCGCTCGCGCGCGCATTGCGTAGATGTTAAACGGCCGATTATGTAACGATTAAGTCCAGCGTTAGTCAGCAGCCACGTAAGTCCCTAATCGCCTCGGCTTGCAAATTGCAAAATCGACAGCGCTAAATTGAGGCGTAACTTCAATAACTGCAAAAAGCAACAATAATAAATTGGTATTATCTGGTTGTTTTTGCTCGAATCTATATAAATATAATGATACAAAAAACAAAGTTGCCATGATAAATATAAGCACGATATAAAAGAATACATTTATAAATAATTACGCGATAAATATTGTTGAGTAGAACTGACATTAGAATTGACGAGAAGACAATTCAGAGAGCAAGACTTATAAAATTCGGAGGAACATATCAGGACTTATACGTAATCGCTTAGCGGCTTATGTAACAAGTATGGCTAAGCTCGTGTAATGCAAAGTTTCGTGGTTCGCGGCGTATTTTGCGGCCCACCTCGGCCGAGAAATCAAGATGACACAATATGTGTATACCAGTCCAGGGTTTCGTAAAAGATTTCACAAAGCAGCGATCGTTTGGCTCCCGATATGAATGCGAATGCGAATATTTTTCAGGTAATTAAAATTGCGTGCAAAGTTCTGCTATTCATTGAGTAATATATTCGACATGTCTATCGATATGTTACTGGCCAATCGTTTAAATGTATTTATTATTAAATATTTCAAAATAAACTAGGAAATTATCCAAGAAAAATCGAAGAAAAAATTTTAATTCTAAATAATAAATTATCTATAGTCAAAATATGTATGAGATACAATCAAATAAAAATTAATTACCTTGAAATTGACAAATTTTATATATTTTTTGCTAATTCGGATAAAACACGGTTTTTGCGAAATTATAATAAATATTTAATAAATTTGCTACATTATCAACTTGTATCAGCACTTAATGTTGAAAAGAAGTTTTTGTTCCACTAAATTACCCAAATACAGCTTGCAGCTCATTATATTTCGTTGTATTTCGTCAAATGTACTACGCGAATTATTTGGAGAAGTATCGTTGTCATGTAATAGGAACTTGTTATCGTATAAGTGATCATGTTTTTACGATAAATCAGCTAGTGGTATTGAAATGTAACAGCAGATGCTGAGGGAAAGATCGACATCAATTGATTTTCAACACACTCGATATCGTCGATTCGAACCACTTTGCCCACGCAAACTATCAACGTAGATACAACGCGTTTTATAAATCACCAATAAATGTGCCTGTCTATTTTATCGAAACTCTGTAGGAGAGAAAATGAATCTATAGGAGAAAATTGCAGCGTCTCGAAAGTGCAGATATGAATCATAAGACGAATGTCATGTAACAATAACGCAAATGTCTCTGATATACGACAAAAAATGATATATAGAAAATGAAAGCTTGCATGCAAATAGTAAAATTGTAATGAATAATGATCAGGCGTAATTAATTACACATCAGTAAAGATATGTAAGTAGATTGTTGATTGGTCAGGATGTTTCAGCAAGAATCAATCATATATCAGCTGAAAACTGATTTCTCCAAGAAAGATTTTCATTTCTGACTAATTGGTGATTGGTACTTGCACAAACATTATGTATTACCACACATACCACATGAAATTATTACATCATTAAACGCACAAAGTTACATTATGCTGTTGAAAACTGGTTGAGAAAGATTATTTTTATTAAACTGATGATTTTTGCAAGAACTTTATAAGTTGTTATATCGTCTAAAAATTAATCTTTACTAGGAAAGACTTATTTTATAAATGGCAATTACATGAATTATTAATATTACTAATTTATTTGTGTATACAATAATTTGTGTATAAAATGGATTTATTCTTCTCTATCTTAAATATATAAAGTCAATATTACATACAAAGAATTCCATTTTTGCGGTAAAATTCTCTAATAATCTTGCACATTCTTCTGCTAAACATTCGATTTTCAGATTATAATTCTGAATATCTCTCTCGCAAATCTCGGCATACAATTCCGTTGCTATACGTAAGATCGTATTTCCATTTTAGTTGCGCAAATTTGGGTCATAAAGTGAGATCGCTGCAGCCCACTTGGGTTTTATCGTAAACGTGAAGAGATTATGCAACAATACAATATGTCTTTTCTCTGCTCTACAATAAACAGTTAAATATGCCGATACCTCAATGCTAAAGAAACGATATAATACACAAATCTTCGTTTGAATTTTGTATTCTTATCTGATTTAAAATATACGTTAGAAATAAGATCTTCAAGTACGGAGGCCAAATAATCAAACTCTTAACAATTTAGGTTCAGAAAAATTCATATAACATTAATAATAAAATTTGAATTTAAATAATTAACAAACGTACAATAAAAACACATTGCAATGATCGAATATAAAGATTTTTATTTATTAATTCTAAACACATCAAATTTAAGATTATAAAATTTATGTTGTTGGTACGTATTTGAACGGAATCGATTTATATTAAAATTAATACAAATTACATATAAATTTAAAAAAATGTCATTTTTCTAGAATTCTAGATTAGATGTAATTATTTACATAAAATTATTTCAATTAGATATATGATACACAGTGTGAAACAATATAATTTCATGTTACATATTTAATACAAAGTTTTATAAACATGCCAAGCGTTTAACATTTAAGATAATTAACCATTTTTCGTGCCTACTTACGATCTTTTGCACTGTCATCCTACAGATTTCGTTTACATTGTCTAAAAGATTGAATAAATCTTTCTCAATAAGATAAACACATGGTTTTGTAATAATGAGTTATTCTAGTGTCGCATGAAAAAAGATACTGTTACTCACGGAAAGAAATGTCGGCGTCGTGTTCTGCTAACAATATTCCCTGTTGTAAGTCACGCTCGCCTAAGGAGGCGTAATCGCGCCATTTTCGTAATTGCATTATTACGAGGATAGGCATAAGCATCTAGCTAACACGTGTTGTGCAAGCAGTCACGACTTTATTCGTTACATCGCCTCACGATGACAAGTAAATAATCAGTTGCTGCGCGATGTCTTTCATATATAAGGAAAATAATTTCGCAATTTTGTATTAAATGTTACCCGCGTAAAAATTATTCATAAACGGAATCAATCATGCCAGAACAAAATCACGGAATAAATTTTTAATCAAATTTCAATTAAATATCTGATAAGCAAAATTATAGTTTATATTACCTATACTTGTAAGAAAAAAATCGCATTATTATTTGTTTACAACCTGATAGTTTTTATTAAGCAAAATTGGTTCTAAAGTTATTAAATATTTTGCGCTTTGGCAATAAAGAGAAAATAAAAAAAAAAAAAAAAAACAGAATTACTGTAAGCCAATATAGGTATCAGCATGCACTTATATAATCATCGTAATCGACGGCGCGCGGACGTGGCGGTTACGGCTTCGCAACATTGACGTCTATCGTTGTAAATGATCGCATTTGCAACCGACGCGCGTCCTAGAATATCACGCCCGTTAGATAATAAGAATGCTGTATTCGCCGTATTTACGACGTTTTCTTCTTTCGTAATTATATGATGATACGACTCATACAATTTTTGATCGACATTTCTATTAAAAATGATTACCTGTTTTAAAATATAATTTTAAATACGTTAGAATTGATTAATCTAGCAAAATAATCTTTATCCATATCTAAATTCTAGTAAAAAATAGATAAAAAGTTATACGCGAATAAATCTGTTATCCATCTATTATATAAAATTATAGACATAAATAATTTGTTATTAATGTGATGAATTCTCTCAAGTATTAAATTTCCTAAAATTTAGCATTTTAATTATTTTATTTTTTGTGTGTTTTTTTAATACTTTTATTATTACAGATTATTTTAATGTTAATTATTATACTTTTTGTATTTGCATTATATGCTGTATATTATTATTATTATTATTTTATCAGACTCTCTCTTTCTCTCTTTTTCTCTCATTCTCCCTCTCTTTGGACATATATCTCATACAGCACACTTGTCCAAAAGCGGGACATAAGACGTCTAAAAGACGTCTTTTAGATATCTTTTAGACGTCTTACTCAAAGACGTCTAAAAGACGTTGAAAAGACGACTTATGTCCCGATTTTGGACATGGTGCTGTCTGGGATACATATACACACTATAGAATAAATTTCAATAATATGGTGGACTGAATTAAAAGTTAATTTTTTTCTCATTTATTATTTATTTATTTTTATAATGTTTTTATTAAAAGAATTACTTAAGCTATTAAATTTCTAATTACATAAAAGTTACGACTGAATAAATTCAATAAAATATTTATCAAAAAATATACAAAAATAAGACTGTAATGTTTTTTAGGCGTTTCATACTTATATTCATACGTGACAGAAACTGGAGTATGACGTTTGGTAATTATAAGAAATAGGTTGCAATGCATATTAGTGTTTATACGGAGCTACTCCTGTTCGCAAACGTAACAAAGTATTTCCAGCAGCGTTGGACGATTGCGCGAGAACAAAGTAATCTACATCTACACAAGACATTAGAAATAAAGAAAAGGCATGCATATATATATATTTTTATAATCTACATTAAAGTTAATAAATAACGTGTCTTAATAAATTATAAACAAATTTTAATGAAGATAAAAATAAACAAATTATTTTTGGTTAGCATTTAATTTAATATCATGGCTTAAAGATATTTGATTTAATAAGAAATGTTTAAACTTACATATGTTATATAAAAGGCTTCTTATATAGTCTTATTAATGATCTTATTAAACTTCAATATCAACAATCAATGCTTTACATTTTAATAAGAAAAACATTTTTGTAACAATAAATTAATCAATTTTAATGCAAGTAATTAGCATATACGATAGTGTATATTGAGATTATGCTACACTTATATACCATTATCTCTCTTATTTTTGTTATAAGTACTCTTAAATTTAACACAAAATACTAAAAACATCGCTTATATCAGGTAGGTATAAAATAATCCAGATGTTTAGAATCACTTTTGATTGCTTACAATCTGAAGTGAATAAAAACATAATCAGCTAAGCAGTGCGTAAAAAAAAACTGCGAAAGTAAGTAAAAAAGTAAAAAAAGTCATGTGGTCAGACTCGAATTATGTGACCCATGTTTGGAATATCGCTTACGACGGACCGTATCGTGAGAAAGACATAGAGCAGCTTCCTTTGTTTAAACGATATCACATAAATACAGCGTGCAAAAGCGCTAAACATCCATTATTCTCGGAACTGTAAAACGCCAGGGCGTCATCTTGGCAAGCCTCGTACTCGAGAAGCCCGTTGTTCTCGGAGCAGTGACATAACGCGCCGTCTACGCGCGCGTACACACATATACACAATACATATGGAATCATGATGCTACTCCGCAATGAATGTACAGAAGATATTAAATGTAAATAGCGCGTATAATAAAACAAAAAAGCAAGTGAAAAATTCCGACATTTTTTTATTAGAAGAAATCTTTGAATTGGCTTTACAGAATTGCAAAATTCTTTTACAGAATTAAAGTATGCACAAAAATCTAGTGCACACATGATTTCACATCAGAAAAAAAAAATAAAAATTTGGGCACATACAGCTGTCACCTGACGACAATATTCGCTTAAACAAAAATACTGCAGTTTATATACACAAAATGATACTCAATTGCACTAGGGACAACATGTAGGAACAATATCGTGCAAATAGAACTAAGATTCAAAGCTTAGAAAAAAAAGATTTTTTCTAATAAAGTTTTATTGAGCAGAGGCACATGCAGGTTGATAGGATAATCAGTATATTAGGATAAGCACGTGTAGCGAGAGATGGCGCAGCAATCGGACAAGGACAGATACCTATAGTTAGACAAGGATATAGATATAGGCCAATAACGTAGAAAACATAACCCTACGGAGATACGCAATAAATTACGAATTTTACAAACATAGAAAACATAATTAGACATAAACAGAATAATAAATTTCTTTCGCCAGTATATAGAATAACAATTAAAGTAATTTAAATCGACCGTGACTGGCAATATATAACGTCTTTTTTTGATATGAACATTGAAAAACTGAATTAAACATTGAAAAATTTAATTTATAAATTACATCAACTGACCAAAACCCATGGTCAAAATTAATAATGTCTCGATAATTGATCCAAAAAAAGTGCTGTGTGAATCCGACAAACCAAGTTGGCTCACAGTTTTTCAATGTTTATATCAAAAAAAGACGTTATACATTACCAGTCACGGTCGATTTAAATTACTTTAATTATAATTAGAAATGTTGACGCATTATCGAGATCGAGGAAGTTCGGCCTTCGCTATAGGATCCCCTTAAATAGGAAATTAATTAATTTATAAAAATTAAATTAAAAACTAGTTTGTAAAACACAGATTTATGACGCTATAAAATAAACAGAAAAACAGAGAAATTATCTTTTATTTAAAAAATTACATTAATAATATTTTAAAACCTAAAAATGAGCTAATAGAATGTTTTTTAATATTTCAAAGAGATATTTCGATATTTGTGCTGTAAAAAAATATTAACAATCGTAAAGGTAATTAATAATAAAAATTTTAATTTTTTAAATTTACACACAATGGGGCTTTATAATAAATATGGCAAGAAAGAGAGAATCAGATAAGGAAAGAATGAAATAGAGATTTATTTCATGCAATTTTCGATTACATCAATCGTGCTCCAATTTGGGTTTAACGGCGATCAACAGCTTCTATGCTTGTGTCGCGTTTCTATCCCTACTTTCGCGTACGCCTGTGCACTGAACGATGTTATGTAAACCTCTGTCTTGAACGTGCGAATGCGCGTGGTCGATCACAATATATACATGTTTAACCCATGTTTAAACTCATGGACACATACACAATGATACATATCGTGCTTCACTCATTAATTCAATTTTCAAAAATTCTATTTAACAATTTCTGATATACAATATAGAACTATGTAATTGATATCTTCCTTTTTACGAAATAAGGCAAATCTTAATTTTTAACTTCTTTTGTTTATACTTTATTATAAACCAGAAATCAAAGCTAAAAATTAAGAAGATGTGTGCCTACCTCCAAACTCTTTGAAAAAAATTTGTAAAATAGCATCATAATTAATTGTTTTTATGAAAAATAAGTACTGTCTTTAATAATATTAATTTTTACTAAACATTATGTCGTCTGCTTCAATCTTATTTTTGATGTAGATGAACAAATTTCACAAATAAAGTTTTTTATGAAAAAAATGCTCCTGTCAACAGCTGAGACTCAAAAATCTTTTTTATTTTATCAAAAGAAGGATTATGTCTAGTCATTTCTTTTTTCTCACGAGAATGCAAAGTGACACATCAGATATCGCTGCACCGGCAACAAGGTTGCTTCTGTTATTGAAAATGTAATCGCGATAAAGATACAAAATATTTAAAATAAAATTGTTTGCAGTCCAATTATTTATTTTGAGTGTAAAAGTGTAAAAGTTATCGCGCAAATTGCAAAAATATATGATGTCAGCGACTGTTTTTATTGCAATAACGAGTCTTAAGTAGATCGAGGAAAAAAACAAAGTAGATACGAGACCAGAAATTGTTTTTTAGATAAGCGTATATGTAGGTATATAAGCAGAAACATTGTACTACGTTTATATAAAAATATTTACCACGCTGATAAAAGCATGAAAGATTAAATCATAATCCTATAATCGTGGGCCGTTTCTCGATGCAAATCTTCACATTGATATCATAATAATCTGCAAAAACCTTACAATCAAGAAATCATAAAATAAGATTTTTACATGAGATTTACAAACTAAACTTTTACAAATTTTAAATATAATGTATTATACAGTAAATTAATTTTTTTTATAAAACGCATATGTAGGTATGTGGTACAATATATGATCTTAATACATATATTAAACAAAATTTTGAAAATGTGTTTATAACTATCTTATTTTTTGAATCATGTAAATATAATACTTTCTATACTTATTTAATGTGTCAAAGATATCGAAAATATTGATTTTAACTTTTAGCCAACATAACATTCATTAATAAATGTTTATTTAATAAATTAATAATTTATATTATTAAATTATTTGCTTAATAAAATAATACAATAGTCTTTATTTAAAACAATTGCTAGATTCATAAGCCAAGTTGGCAGAATAGTATTTGGCAAACAGAACGAAGCGCTTTACAAATCAATCTAACTCTATATTTCATTTGTACAACATTAATTTATAAGAGTAGGTAACTAGATTTATAACTGGACTAGAAACATTAGGTAGAAAACATGTTTTTATAAACTTTGTTAGAAATATAAATAATTACATAAGTATTATGATAATAATCCTGAAATATAGCTTATAAAACTTGATGAATCATTGGCAAATCAGTAAATCCTCATCACATAAATATAAAAGTTTAATCTTTGGAATAGTCATTCTTTAGTTAATAGTTATTTGTGTAACAAGTGCGGGAAGTTGAAAATTGGACACGGTTGCGGAGTGGACGCACGAGCCGAAGGCGAGGTAAAAATTCATGTTTTTTTGTATAAAATCGGTAAAAATGTTGAATAAATGCAATAAAAATGCATGAAAGAATACTTTATTGATTAAAAATAGACACATGAAAAAAAAATTATATTGCGACGCGCAAATGCTGCATATTTTTGCGTCATGTTCGTTACACATGAGATTGTACCACATTGGCCGTTGACCGAGTGCGAGACCTTGTCTCCATTTCTGTGCAATAATAATAATAATAATAATAATAATCTTTATAATGAAAAAATGAAACAGTTTTGGTTAAAAAAGTTTTGTAAATATTTACTAGTAGAGTTTACTTGAGAATGTCGCAGCTGCCGTAATAGTTATTTGTGTAACAAGTGATGTAAGATGAAAATTCCCGGTGCGGAGTTTACACACGGCTTACACTCCCTATTTTATGTTGCAAGTGCCTGGAAAGTGGTCTATCACGCACGCGTAGCGTGCGTAATGGGGCACTTTCCATGCACGTGTTGCATAAAATATTTTAATCAATATTTTATTATTTGCATTTACAATATAAAACTGCTTATAATGCAGATATATTATCGTTTTGATTTTCGAGATTTTTTGTGATTACAGCTACATTTAAGACTTCCAGAAGAATATAGATGAGTACTAATAACTTTTTTTTTAATTGATAACACTCTTCTGCATTAAATTCTAAATTGTAAACAATTGTAATTAATTTAAAATGTAAATATTAAATTGATTGTCTGTGAACACACATAGATCATTATCCATATCTATTATTCTACCAATTATCAGTATTTATCTTTTACTAATATTGCTAATACGCGTAAGTATATTCGACAAGTGTACATTGTACTTATACAGTATATTACAATATACATTTAGCATGCTTTTATATATTCATTTTTATGCATTTATAACGGAGATGAAAAATTTGTTGCAGTTTTGACAAACAATTGCTCAACTACATGTCAAAGACTTGCCGATCATATATCAGCAAGCAATTCAATTCCTGAGTTTGAATGACTCAATTTCTTACCAGCGCGTGTAACAATAATGGTCAAAAATACAAAAGTACTTGGCTAACTTGGCTCTCAATTTCGGCAACGAAATACTTATAGCTAATATATATAGTTATAGTTAAATGAATGTGTCGTCTCGTAAACAGGTTTACATCACTGATAATTAACTACGTAACGAAAACTACATCTCATGCGCGTTTAATTTTAACTCCGTTTCAGTCTAATATAAGCATTTTGAAGTCATAGCTGCATGCAATTTCTTAAAAACAGAGATATGAAAGCCTAACATGTCATAGATACTTTTGAATAATATATTAAATAGTAGAAATTAAAATCGATTCATGCAATCGTGTGAAATAAATTTATTTTAATTTAAGTATTAAATTAATTTCCACTGAACTTAAATAAATAAATCTACTGTAATTTTAATTATATATAATAAATGCAAGAAATACCTAAAACACTCATAATATCTTGGGCGATAAAATCTGTATATTTAAGAAAATAAATTTGTTTAAACGTTTTTTTATAGAATACTCGGTATTATGTCGTTCAACATGCTTTATTATAGAGAAGTATTTAGAGAAGCCAATGAATTATACTCTCTACAAATACACAATTGCATGAAAAGAGTGATGGTATATTGAGTCAGCTTTGATGATGGCATAAATCTCGAGCTTTCGCATGACCGAACTTCCGTGAAACATTACACTCCAACGCTTCAATACGTAACCATCGTTATATCATGGTATGTGAATTTTAGTTCATGGAAAGCTCAGTTAACCTACATTAAAATGACAACTAGAACTGCATTTAACTGTCGATCTTAGATTAAATTCGGTTTTTTGGCGTAACATGAATATAGATCAATTCTTGCAACTCACGATCAAATCTTATACATATGCATACATACATGTAGAATATAATTATACATATATTATATATATATATATATATCGTTAAATTTGAAGAACCATGTTCGTAAAACGTTTAACAATTACATAAGAAGATAGATACTATCGTTTTTAACACAAATAAAATTGGAATATTATTATTATTATTATATTTATTATTAGAGTAAAAAAATATATAGTTTATTTACATCATACAGATATAAATTTTAAAATTATCATATGACATTTTAGCCACGGGCTTTAAATCTAAATTTAAAATCAATTTTTTTCTTTCCTTGTTGCAAATTAGCAAATGTTGCAGATGTTGTTATATATAATTTACATTTTTATATAAAATATCTTATAATTTGTAACAGATAAATTCTTTTGTTGAGCATTTTTAAATAATTCAATGTAATATAAAAATGTATATTACAACTTCAGATGTTATCCAAAACCATTTCTTGAAAAATCTTATATATCTTAAAACTTTGAAATTGTCTTAAGAAATACATTTAAAAATCTTGAAAATATTCGAATATTTAAAACATTAAAAAATTTTGAAAATATGAAATTATTTATATTTGTATAAAAAAATGAATTAAAACAATAATAACAAAGTGCTTCAAAAACAAAAATATATTTTTACAATATTTTAGAGATTATATAAGATTTTTAAAACTTTCAACATATTCAAGACTTTTAAAATTTTCAATATATTTGAGATTTTTAAAAATTCTTTTAATATTCAAAACTTTTAAAAATTATTTTGATCTCAAATAATATTTGAAATGATTCAAGATGTTTGTCATATATTTGATTAGTATAATTTGATCTCAAGTCTATTACTCTTAGAATAAGTCTTTTATCTCATTTAAAATAACGAGTGATTTATTCACATATTAGCATGAATCATTCGGAAATTGGCACACGGAGCACTTGATACATGTATAAAGACGTTAGAGTTTTATAAGTTATTTCTCGTAATTGTCGCGTAAGAGGAAAATCCGTCCATACTTATTGTTAAGTATACGCGCGCTGCTCGCAATCCGATCATTCATTGCGGTGCATCGCGTCACCGCACTAGATACGGACTCCCGCGAGTCCCGCGACCCGCGACAGACGTATCGCCGTCCGCCGATGCTATATAGCGTCTCATCGCGCCACGCTGCTCCCCACTGTATCGCGCGACGGGCGCGATTCACGCTCATTCATTACATAAAGCAGCTCACTGTTTACCGAGAGCCTGCTTTATTTTTAGTCATGCCGCGTTGCTTTATGCGACGCCCGCCGATTTGCGAGACCGCACCATCGCCCCTCGTTCGCTCGCTCTCGGTTCTTGCGCGGTTAAGTCCCGTTTACGGCGTTTACGCAACCACGTTTCGCAGCTGTCCTCGTCGTCGGGTCGTGCCGCACGCGTGCAAATCCGCGCGTGCAAATCGCACGTTCCGATGCATCGCATCGCAATCGCATCTCGGCGTTTTATTCGAGCGAAGTTCTGCTGATAACGAGAGTCGGGAAATCATCATTTAGCGCAAAACGTTTATATAACAATCATATTACGTGGCATGTAATTTTAGACAAATTAATGAGGATTTTCTAAAAATTAATTACAATAGTAATTCTAATAGTCGATCTAACAGAACAACAAGAAAAAATGATAAAATACAAAACAAATCGGCTTTGTCGAGTGGATTTTGTAGCAAGAAGAATCTGAATAATGGTTTAAGTTTAAAACAAATTGTGGAATATAAGTATAAGTTGTATATCATCGATTGCACTATTAATCGCGAACACGAAAAGTCGATACATTTTGTTTATATTAACGCGTAAAATTCTTCTTTTTTTCCAATAACTCCGTAAATAGCAATTAATATTTTTTTTGCAAATTAATCGGCTGAAAAGGCCTTATATAAGCTACTAAAACCGCGGCTTCTCTCGAAGCGGTTCTAACCACATTTTTGCGAAATGGCGCAACCAGTGAGTATCCACAAGACGTTTCGGTCGTGTGTATTCGGCTGATTGAGGAATCCGAGCCGGTATCCGCGCTTTTCAATCGTGTGTACTGAACTCCTTAAGTGTTGCTCAACGCTCTAATAAACGTGCGACTCGGTAAGGTGCCTATAATTGCGAAACGCGATGATTAATAACGTGCGCGGTAGGTCGACTAATTGTAAGTTATGTCAGCGCACGCGACGAACTTTTCGCAGTAACCGTAGTTTTTGAAAATGTCGACTATAACTTTACAAATAAACAAATAAAATGTAAGACAAATGAAATGTAAAATATATCTGTATTACATAAAATAAAAGGTGGAGCTATATTTTGCAAAACAGAAGAGAATAATAAAAATGTAAAGCTTTCTATATTGTATAGAATTCGAATAAAATTATTATAAAGAATTACAAACAGTATTTTCTACTAATTGTAAGGCAATTTAAAAAATTATAATGTACATTTTTGAGTTTTAAAATATTGAAATACATTATAAAATTTTACTTTGTATTGCAGAAACTGATAATATATATTAAGAAGATTTTTAAAATTGATTTAATTGAAGTTTGAAACCATTTTTTTCCTTTTTTGTTTCAACTCGATTAAATAAACGTCGATAACATAATCACACGCCGGTTATTTTTATTCGTTACGTCTTCTATCCAAGAGCGAAATTAAAATATTTACATAAACTCACAAAAGTGAGATTAAAATATTAACAAATGTAATAGATTTGCTAGAGGCTACGGTCTACGAGTTTATTGAAAACCATCAACGAGACGGACGATTCAGATTGCGTTGCAAAATTCGCCGAGTGCCTCCTCCGCCAAAAGAAGCAGGTACGACGACGTGTGGTTGCGGCGCGCCTCGTCGACCGTGTGTAAACCATTTACGTAACGGCGCGAGATACGCCGTATTTCGATGATTAACAATTTGTTTTGCGATCGGCAAAGGTGACTCTTTGTACGGCACAAATACCTTACATAAGATAGCAGATAAACGCGCGTATGCAGCTGGAGATTAAGCGCGCGCGGCTTTTCGGATTTCGAGACGAGACGTTTTTCCTCTGCATTCTCCGTGACAATCGCCGTGTTTATCAAAATCGTACGAAGCGCTAGAATGCGACAGACGCGTACTTATACTATCTCTTGTTATGCATATCGGTATACAACTAGTTAGAATTACTTAAGGAAAATAAATTACATGGAAAATTTTAGAATCACTCTGAAAAGTATCTACATTATGAATTTAAATAAGTATATATATACGAGCCGGATAATAACATTAATTGGTAAACTTTTAAAATACAGTAGTTAATATACATTAGTTAATATACATTTATTTTATATATTATTTTATATACATTAGTTAAAAGCATAATTATTTTCTGATATAACAAAATATTACTTTAGTTTCTATAATTTCTCTATAATATATAACTGTTATTTGCTTAGTATTTTATTTTTTATTTATAGTTAATTATTAGAATCGGTTATCTAAACAAACTAAAAAAATAGTGCGTTAAAACGTCTGTATTTAAAAAAATTCAACATTTTATATAAAAAGTAAAATTATTAATTCAATTTAATGGTCCTATCTATTGATTTTCATACTTTCGCAATCTTTGTTAAATAACCATAAATTTTTGGTCATTTAACAATAAATAATTAGTAAATAATTGGTTATATCCTATCGCCTTATACGTGACATTCTTATTTTTTGTTTCTTCATAGAGGAAGCTTTGTTTTCGTCAAAAAAAAAAAATTTTTTTGTTTTTCTGAATGTGTTCAGAATGTTCTAAAACGTCGAAAAATTGCAATTTTAAAAAATGTCTGTATGTATGTATGTGTGTGTGTGTGTGTGTGTGTGTGTGTGTGTGTGTGTGTGTGTGT